>NW_026652321.1:833196-878675 GCF_009828535.3 Hylobates moloch
ACCTAGTAAATACATATGTATATATAAATAGATAAGGCATATGTATAAAATACATATAATCGACATAGATACATGAACATATATATGCATTTATGTAAAGACATATAGATATACACAGTATAAATATGTATACAAAAGGTAGAATAAATATATAATTTCCATATACAGTAACTTCTCAATATCATGAATAGGTTCTTGAGAGCAGCAACTTTCAGCAAAAGGACCTACTGTATGCTCTAGAAATTTAAGTCTTGTTTATATCAATTGGCCTGTGGTGAAACTAGTTATACAGTAAGTCATTTTGCTTAAAGTTGCAATTTCTTTTTTTGAGACGGAGTCTCGCTCTGTCGCCCAGGCTGGAGTGCAGTGGCACAATCTCAGCTCACTGCAAGCTCCGCCTCCCAGGTTCATGCCATTCTCCTGCCTCAGCTTCCCGAGTAGCTGGGATTACAGGTGCACACCACCACGCCCGGCTAATTTTTTGTATTTTTAGTAGAGACGGGCTTTCAGCGTGTTAGCCAGGATGGTCTCGATCTCCTGACCTCATGATCCACCTGCCTAGGCCTCCCAAAGTGCTGGGATTACAGGCGTGAGCCACCGCGCCCAGCCTGCAGTTTCTCTTTCTGAGACAGTCTTACTCTGTTGCCCAGGCTGGAGTGCAATGATATGATCTCGGCTCACTGCAACCTCCACCTCCCAGCTTCAAGCGATTCTCCTGCCTCAGCCTCCTAAGTAGCTGGGACTACAAGCATGCACCATCACGCCCAGCTAATTTTTGTATTTTTTAGTAGAGATGAGGTTTCACTATGTTGGCCAGGGTGGTCTTGAACTCCTGACCTCAGGTGATCCACCCACCTCAGCCCCCAAAGTGCTGGGATTACAGGTGTGAGCCAGCACGCCTGGCCAAAGTTGTAATTTCTGATAACCTATCAATGATGTTGGGTGAGGCCTTATATATATTGTATGAGTCTCTGGTGTTGTATCTGATAGACAATAGTTATATTTACTTGGAAGCACCTAATTAAGAGTCAGTCAGTTGGTGCTTAAGTCAATGTCGTGAGGACCTTGGAGCTAGTTTGCTGCTTCCCTGAGAGCTCCTTGTCTTCTTTCTCATTCTCATAGTTAATAATCACGTATTGCATGTCACAAAATTGCTGAGTCCATTTTAAATGCTCTCACCTCGTAAAGATGAGACGTATGTGAGGTGATGCATTTGTTAATGAGCTTGATCTAACCATTCCACAACCTATGCATATATCGAAACATTGCATGGTGCTCTAGAAATGTATACAATCAGTATTTGTCAATCACAAGGAAATAGTATTCCACTTTAAAAAAAAAAAAAAGAATGCGATCCTGGCTGGGTGTGGTGGCTCAAGCCTGTAATCCCAGCAGTTTGGGAAGTTGAGGCAGGTGGATCACCTGAGATTGGGAGTTCGAGACCAGCCTGGTCAACATGGAGAAATCCTGTCTCTACTACAAATACACAAATTAGCTGGGTGTGGTGGCGGGTGTCTGTAATCCCAGCTACTCAGGAGGCTGAGGCAGGAGAATTGCTTGAACCCGGGAGGCGGAGGTTGCAGTGAGTTCAGACTGAGCCATTGCACTCCAGCCTGGGCAACAACAGCAAAACTCTGTTTCAAAAAAAAAACTAAAAAAACAAAACAAAACAAAAAAAGAAGGAGATCCTGTCATTTCCAACAATGGATAGAACAGGAGGTTACTAAGTTCACCGAAATAAGCAGGCACAGACAGACCCATTTCACATGTTCTCACACATGTGTGGGAGCTCAAAATTAAACAAAAAGCATTAAACTCAAGGACATGGAAAGGAGGATGATGGTGACTGAAGGCTAAGAAAAGTAGCAGGGAGGAAGGAAATAGTAGAGATGGTAATGGGTACAAAAATATCCTTATACCCCATGACTATATACACTGCTATGATAGACTGGATAAAGAAAATGTGGCATATATATACCATGGAATATTATGCAGCCATGAAAAAGGATGAGTTCATGTCCTTTGCAGGGACATGGGTGAAGCTGGAAACCATCATTCTCAGCAAACTATCACAGGAACAGAAAACCAAACACTGCATGTTCTCAGTCATAAGTGGGAGTTGTACAATTAGAACACATGGACACAGGGAGGGGAACATCACACACTGGGGCCTGTCGGGGGGTTGGGGGCAAGGGGAGGGATAGCATTAGGACAAATACCTAATGTAGATGATGGGTTGATGGGTGCAGCAAACCACCATGGCATGTGTATACCTATGAAACCAACCTGCACGCTCTGCACATGCATCCTAGAACTGAAAGTATAATTTTAAAAAATTAAAAATAGAGTGAGGTAGAATGAAAAGGATCTCTTATTTGATAGCACAATAAGATGACTATACTTAACAATAACTTATTGTATATTTTAAAATAACTAAAACAGTGGATTTGACATAATGAAATAAAATGATAAATGCTTCTCAAACAATGAAATGATAAATGCTTGAGGTGGTAAATACCCCAGTTACCCTGGTTTGATCATGATACTTTGTATGCTTGCATCAAAACAGCACATGTACTGCATAAATATATACAACTATTATGTACCCATTATCATTGATATATTTAAAAAAAACTTTAAAAATTCTTCCTTGTGATTACCACGTGTTCCCAAAGATCAGTGTGTTAGAAGCTCAGGATACAGTGATTGAAAAAATCAAGTAAGGCCAGGCACGGTGGCTCAGGCTGGTAATCTCAGCACTTTGGGAGGTCAAGGCATGCAGATCAATTGAGGTCAGGAGTTCGAGACCAGCCTGGCCAATGTGGTGAAACCCCGTCTCTACTAAAACTACAAAAATTAGCTGGGTATGCTGGCGGGTGCCTGTAATCCCAGCTCTTTGGGAGGCTGAGGCAGCAGAATCACCTGAGCCTGGGAGGCAGAGGTTGCAGTGAGCCAAGGTTGCACCACTGCACTCCAGCGTGAGTGACACAGCGAGACTCTCTCTTAAATACAAAACAAAACTTAAATAAATAATCCTCCCCCCCCAATCTCATCTCCTTTCTAAACTTCTCTTGACTGATTTTTGAAAGAATAAAAGAAGGATTTTTTTCCCACCTGGCAATTACTATTATATTTTCTTATTCCTTTAGTGAAATTACAAAAGTCTTCCCTCTGATTCTCTAAATCGCACTGAGCCATTTATGGTGGGAAATGACCTGAGGAACCCCTTTCGCCTGGCCCCGCTGTGCTTGGAACCTGCCTTTAGTTTTCTCTGGGTGGGACACCAGGGGGCACTGGGGTATGTCCAGCGGAAGGAAACTCGCCTTCTCATTAAACCCTGTCTCTACTAAAATACTTTTCACCCTGGTCATTAAAAGCCATTTCACCCTCACACAACTCTGGCACTGAGACATCTGTTCTTCCACATAGACCTGAAATTGGGCCCCCGAGGTGCATCATGCTTTGCTTTGGCATATTAAGAGCAGGTAGAATGGGTCTTTCTCATGGTAGACTTGATTTTCTGCCCTTGCGATGGTTTGCTGAGAATGATGGCTTCCAGCTTCATTTGTGAGATCTCAGAATGTGATGACGCATGCCTTCAAATATTTTTTTAAAAATTGAAAGATTATGGGATAAGGGCTGGGCACAGTGGCTCATGCCTGTAATCCCAGCACTTTGGGAGGCTGAGGCAGGTGGATCACCTGAGGTCAGGAGTTCGAGACCAGCCTGGCCAACATGGTGAAACCCCCTCTCTACTAAAAACACGAAAATTAGCTGGGCATGGTGGTGGGTGCCTGTAATCCCAGCTACTCAGGAGGCGGAGCCAGGAGAATCGCTTGAACCCTGGAGGCAGAGGTTGAGGTGAGCCAAGATTGTGCCACTGCACTCCAGCCCATGTGACAAAGTGAGATTCTGTCTCAAAAAATAAAAAAAAAAAAAAATTGAAACATTATGGGATAGGGGCCGGACGCGGTGGCTCATGCCTGTAATCCCAGGACTTTGGGAGGCCGAGGCGGTCGGGTCACCTGAGGTCAGGAGTTCGAGACCAGCCTGGCCAACATGGTGAAACCTCATCTCTACTGAAAATACAAAAAATTAGCCGGGCGTGGTGGCAGGTGCCTGTAATCCCAGCTACTGGGGAGGCTGAGGCAGGAGAATCGCTTGAACCAGGGAGATGGAGGTTGCAGAGGGCCGAGATCGTGCCACTGCACTCCAGCCTGGGGGACAGAGGGAGAGTCTATCTCAAAAGAAAAAGAAGTCAGCTTGGACCTAAATCAAGGTGGACGGTCTCAACACAGGTAACCAGTTATGATGAGTCTGTTACACCTGCTATTCCACCAGTGTGTGGAGAGAGATTTTCCTCCCACAGAAGGAACTTCCCCAGCTGTCCCAAACAACCTTTGTACCCCAGCTACCCAGACCCATCTCTTAGCAATCCCTGCTTGTCTTGCTCTGTTTGCAAACCCCACAACCAGCAGCAGACCAGGTTTCCTGTTTCCAACGGACGTCTCATCCAGGGGCTGAGGCCGTGCTTTAATCACTCTTAATATGATAAAGCAGCACTTGGAAATATGATTAACCTCATCTGTCTAGATTTGGGGCTAATAGACCATCCCGGGCACATTGTCTTGGACCTGGCAGTTATGCATATATTTATTTATCAGTCTACTCCTCCACGGGGGTGGAAGTGGAAAAAAAAAGACATTCTAAAGGAAGACGCACAGCAGCCCTCGTACGTGGCTGCAAGGTGAGGAGGGCAGTAATTAAATGTCAGGCTTGACAGATTAAAATTATGAAATTTAAAATCACCACAGAGCTCTTTGTCATTGTCAAATTAGAAGTCAGGGAGACGAGGAGTTGGTGGAGGGAGCGGGGTAATGGATTGAATGGGAATGGGGTGTAGCAGGCAGTTTTGCTGAATCCAGATCAGCCCGGAGTTCAGATCAGAAGTGGTGGGTAAGGGGGGTGCAGCGAGGTGAGCTGCAGCCTCCAGCGTCGGAAATAGGAGCCCATATCCACCCGGGGACCAGGGGGATTCTTCTGCCGTGAAAGACGGGCAAAAGGTACAGTCCCTACCAGGATGATGTGTAGACACAGATGGACAAGGGGCAAACCCCCCTGTCTCTGTTTGCAATGGGGTGGGGAGAGCACGTTTCACAACCATAACACTATATATCCCGATCGGCTATTTAAAAGGACAAACCGAAACCTGGGCAACATAGTGAGACCCCGTCTCTAACTGAAAGAAAAAAAGATTAGCCAGGCAGAGTGGCTCACACCTGTAATCCCAGCACTTCGGGAGGCCTGAGGCAGAAGGACCGCTTGAGACTGGGAGTTCGAGACCAGCCTGGGTACCATAGTGAAACCTCAATGTTAAAATTATTATAAAATTAGCCATGAGTGGTATAAATTGTAATTTATAAAATAATTATAAAATCTCAGCTCACAGCAAACTTTGTCTCCCAGTTTCAGTTAGCCAGGAGTGGTGCATGCCTGTAATCCCAGCTACTCAGGAGGCTGAGATGGGAGGATTGCTTGACCCCAGGAATTTGAGGCTGCAATGAGCTGTGATGGCGCCACTGCACTCCAGCCCAGGGATCAGAGTCAGACCCTGTCTCAAACAAAATAGAATGAAATAAAAAAATTAAATAATGAAATAAAATACTAATACAATCAAAGATAAAATAAATAAAATAAAATAATACATTAACTAAAATGTTAATAAAATAAAATATGAAATAAATAAATGAAATGAAATAAAAGAACCAGCCCAAGTGGGTGGCTGGTAGCACCTGTTCTGAAAGACTCTGGACACACTAAACTTTCTAGGCATTGATTTATAAAATAGGCATCATCCACCAGGCGCAGTGGCTTATGCCTGTAATCCCAGCACTTTGGGAGGCCGAGGTGGGTGGATCACTTGAGGTCGGGAGTTCGAGACCAGCCTGGCCTACATGGCGAAACCCTGTCTGTACTAAAAATACAGAAATTAGCTGGGTGTGATGGCACACGCCTGTAATCCCAGCTACTTGGGAGGCCAAGGTGGGCGGATCACAAAATCAGGGGTTCAAGACCATTCTGGCCAACACAGTGAAGCCCCATCTCTACTAAAAATACAAAAATTAACTGGGCATGGTGGTGCACGCCTGTAATCCCAGCTACTTGGGAGGCTGAGGCAGGAGAATCACTTGAACCCAGGAGGCGGAGGTTGCAGTGATCCAAGATCGCACACTTGCACTGCAGTCTGGGAGACAGAGCGAGACTCATCTCAAATAAATACACAAAAATAAAAAAAAGGCTGGACATGGTGTCTCATGCCTGTAATCTCAGCAATTTGGGAGGCCGAGGCAGGCAGATCACAAGGTTGGGAGTTCAAAACCAGCCGGGCCTACATGGCGAAACCCTGTCTCTACTAAAAAACACAAAAATTAGCTTTGCGTGGTGCTGGGCGCCTGTAATCCCAGCTACTCCGGAGGCTGAGGCAGGGGAATCGTTTGAACCCGGGAGACAGAGATTGCAGTGAGTCACGATCGCGCCATTGCACTTCAGCCTGGGTGACAGAGCGAGACTCCGTCTCAAATAAATAAATAAATAAATAAATATAAAAATATAAAAGTAAAACAGGCATCAAAAGCCCCTTGGGGAGACCGAGGCAGTGCCGCCGTGCACAGCTCAACATCACAAGATTCAGGCTATGCTGTAGTTAATCTCCCCACCACAAAGATAAGTGTGGTGAGTCCCTCATCCCTGGCGATTAAGTCCCCCAGTCCCACCTCTCACAGTAAGAAGATGGGAGCCTCTCTGAGTCTCATCGGCCAATACAGGTGCAAGATACGCAGAACCTGCTTGTGAATAATTCAGCAGCTGTAACAAGTGAAATATGAGCCCTTTCAGAGACATTCTGTAGCATTATACATCTTAGGAGAACAAGATCACTTTCTTTCCAGAAGAGCTTTCGGGTTAAAAGAAGACCCAACCGGGAAATGTCTCCCTGTAGTTGTGTGTGCAAGAAGCCCTGAGCCCAAGGACTGGAGATTCTATTTACTTATTTATTTATTTTATGTTATTTTTTATTTTGAGATGGAGTCTCTCACTGTCTCCCAGGCTAGAGTGCAATGGCACAATCTCGGCTCACTGCAACCTCCGCCTCCCGGGTTCACACCATTTTTCTGCCTCAGCCTCCCAAGTAGCTGGGATTACAGGTGTGCACCACCACACCCGGCTAATTTTTTTTGTATTTTTTAGTAGAGACGGGGTTTCACTATGTTGGCCAGACTGGTCTCGAACTCCTGACCTCGTGATCTGCCTGCCTTGGCCTCCCAAAAGTGCTGGGATTACAGGTGTGATATTTATTTATTTATTTGAGATGGAGACTCGCTCTGTTGGCCAGGCTGGAGTGCAGTGGCATGATCTCGGCTCACTGCAATCTCCACCTCCTGGGTTCAAGCGATTCTCCTGCCTCAGCCTCCCAAGTAGCTGGGATTACAGGCACGTGCACCACCGCACCGGGCTGATTTTTGTATTTTTAGTAGAGATGGGGTTTCATCACATTGGCCAGGCTGGTCTTGAACTCCTGACCTCAAGTGATCTACCCACCTCAGACTCCCAAAGTGCTGGGATTACAGGTGTGAGCCACTGCACGTGGCCGGGACATTCTAAATGCAGCCTGACCACCCCCAGGGACTATGTAACCATAACAGCTGGTACTATGAATGCCTGGATGGGGTTGAAGTGTTCCCTCAAATTCACATTCATCTGGAAGCTTTCCTGTGACCTTATTCAGAAACAGGGTCTTTGCATAAGTAATCAGGATTACCCACAGCTGTTTCAAAAGCTATAGGAGAAGGAGGAATGCAAGAAATTCATTTCGAGAAAATCTCATGGGCTCTGAACGTGGGCTGGGGATGGTTGGAGCTGCACCCTCCAATATCCTCTTTCCTTTTGTGGAATTTTCTTTTTTTTCTTTTTTTTTTTTTTGAGACAGAGTCTGGCTCTGTCACCCAGGCTGGAGTGCAGTGGTGCGATCTCGGCTCACTGCAAACTCTGCCTCCCGGGTTCACGCCATTCTCCTGCCTCAGCCTCCCGAGTAGCTGGGACTACAGGCGCCCACCACTACGCCTGGCTAATTTTTTGTATTTTTAGTAGAGACCCGGTTTCACCATGTTAGCCAGGATGGTCTCCATTTCTTGACCTCGTGATTCACCCTCCTCAGCCTCCCAAAGTGCTGGGATTACAGGCGTGAGCCACCGCGCCCAGCTGGAATTTTCAATATTCCGCTTTTAATAGATTTTTTAAACTTTTCTTCATGGTGATGTATTAGTCCATGTTTATGCTGCTGATACAAAGAAAAAGAGGTTTAATGGACTCACAGTTCCAAAGGCCTGGGGAGGTCTCACAATCATGGCAGAAGGCAAAAGGCACATCTTCCATGGTGGCAGGCAAGAGAGAATGAAAACGAAGTGAAAGTGGAAACCCGTTATTAAAACCATCAGATCTTGTTGGACTTATTCACCACGATGAGAACAGGACGAGAGAAATCACAGTCACAATTCAATTATCTCCCAACTGAGTTTCTCTCACAACATGTGGGAATTATAGGAGCTGCAATTCCACATGAGATTTGGGTGGGGAAGAGATTTGGGTGGGGACGAGATTTGGGTGGGGATGAGATTTGGGTGGGGACACTGCCAAACCCTATCAGGTGATAAAATACACACGATATAAAATTTATCTTAACTGGCATTGAGTGTTGATATGGCTTGGAGCTGTGTTCACACCCAAGTCTCATCTCCACTTGAAATCCCCACATGTCAGGGACTTGGTGGGAGGTGACTGGATCACAGGGGCAGCTTTCTCCGTGCTGTTCTACTGATAGTGAGTGAGTTCTCACTAGAACTGATAGTTTAAAAGTCTGGCACTTCCTCATTCTCACACAAAGTCCTTCCTGCCTCCTTGTGAAAGTCTTGCTTCCACTTCTCCTTCCACCATGATTGTAAGTTTCCTGAGACCTCCCCAGCCATGTGGAACTGTGAGTCCATTAAATCTCTTTCCTTTTTTCATTTCTTTTCTTTTTTTTTTTCTTTTTTTTTTTTGAGCTCGCTGTGTCATCCAGGCTGGAGTGCAGTGGCTTGATCTTGGATCTTGGCTCACTGCAAGCTCTGCTTCCTGGGTTCACGCCATTCTCCTGCCTCAGCCTCCCGAGTAGCTGGGACTACAGGTGCCTGCCACCATGCCCAGCCAATGTCTTGTATTTTCAGTAGAGACGGGGTTTCACCATGTTAGCGCGAATGGTCTCGATCTCCTGACCTTGTGATCTGCCTGCCTCAGCCACATCTTTCCTTTACACATTACCCTCTCTAGGGTGGTATCTTTATAGTGGTGTGAGAATGCACTAATGCAATTATATTCACAATGTTTCACAACTACCACTTCTATGGAGTTCCAGACAATTTTCATCACCCCCAAAAGAAACACCATAGCCATTAAGCAGCCTCTCTCCACCTACTTCTCCCTCAGCCCCTGGTAACCACTAATCTACTTCCTGTTCCTATGGCTGTATCTATTCTGGACATTTTATATAAATGGAATCCTATATTATGCTGGTCTTGTGTGTCTGATCTCTTCAACAGAGCATGATGTCTTCAAGGTTCATCCACAATGTAGCCTGTGTCAGAGCCTTATCCTTTTTCATGGCTGCATAGTATTCCATCAGCAGATACACCCCATTTCACTTATTCATTCATTCACGGATGGACCTTGGGGCTGTGTCTACTTTTTTGGCTCTTGTCAATAGTGCTGCTATGGGCATTTGTGCACTGGTTTTTCTTTGAGTCTGTTTTTAGTTATTTTGGATGCACAGCCAGGAGTGAGATTGTGCAATCATGTGATAAGTCTATGTTTAATTTTTTGGTGAGGCGCATGCCATTTCCCACAGTGGCTGTGCCATTTTACCTTCCAGCAGTAGACAGGACTTCCAGTTTCTCCACATTCTCATCAACGCTTGCTAATATTGTCTCCACTATTCTTCTTGCCATCCTCGTGGGTGTGAGGCTGTCTCTCAATGCAGTTTTGACGTCAGTAATGATAAGTGATGCTGGGCATCTCTGCATGCCCTTCTTGGCCATTTCTTTATCTCCTTTTGGAGAAATGTCTATTCTAGTTCTTTGCCTACGTTTTAATTGAGTTGTTTGTCTTTTTGATGTTGAGGGTTTTTGTTTGTTTGTTTGTTTGTTTTCTTTGAGGTGGAGTCTCACTCTGTCACCCAGGCTGGAGTGCAGTGGAGCGATCTCTGTTCACTGAACCCTCTGCCTCCCAGGTTCAAGCGATTCTCCTGCCTCAGCCTCCTGAGTAGCTCGGATTACAGGTGCCTGCCACCATACCTGGTTAATTATTGTATTTTTAGTAGAGATGGGATTTCACCATGTTGGCCAGGCTGGTCTCGAACTCCTGACCTCAGGTGATCCACCCGCCTCAGCCTCCAAAAGTGCTGGGATTATAGGAGTGAGCCACAGTGCCCAGCCTTGATGTTGAGTTTTAATAGATCTTTTTAAGCTTAGCTTTTGACCTTTCAAAGTAATTCTCTGTTCGTAGAGGACTTGTTTTTCTTCTACTGTAGCCGCTTCAGGGCCTGTCAAAAGACCAAAAAAAAAAAAAAAAAAAAAAATGCAAGTTCATAAATTCCTGGGGCTGGAAGCCCATTTGAGGTTTGCAGTCAAAACCCTTCACTGCAGGGCGTCAGAGTTTGGAGTAAATGCAATCAAACAGGGCCCAAAGCAACGTGGAAGAAACTGCCTGTTTAATTTCTGCTTTCTTCTCTCTTCCAGCAAATGAAAATTCCCTTTCTGTGATAATTACAAGAATCAGCTGTCACTCTCTGTATTAACTTAAAGTGTCCCCTAAAACACACAGTTGCCAGGACACTATTTGTAACCTTAATTAAAAATAAGGTCTTTATAGACGCATTAAATTCAGGATTTCAAGTTGAGAGTATCCTGAATTAAATGGACTCTGCCTCCATCTCCACGTGGCCTACTCCTCTGTGTCTGTGTCTCCTCTTCTGTCTCCCAGAAGGACACCTGTCATTGGATTTAGGGTCCACCCAGATAATCCAGGATAATTCTTCATCTCAAGATTCTTCATTCATCATGTCTGCAAAGACCCTTTTTGCCACGTAAGTGAACACTCTCTGCTTCTTAGGGATTAGGACCATTTCTCCAGGTCATCATCATTCAGCCTACTTCAGTGGTCAACTAAGATGGTGCTTTCAGGAGACAGTGGAGTTTGCCTTTGATGGGTCAAACACTCAGAGAAGGCAAAGTCGTAATCAGCTGGAAAAGAGACGTTTAGAATTCAGATATGGTTCCTGCTGTTCAAGGCTCCTTGAAAAATAAAATAAAAAATTTTTTAAGCGGCCGGGAGCGGTGGCTCACGCTTGTAATCCCAGCACTTTGGGAGGCCAAGGCGGGCGGATCACGAGGTCAGGAGATCGAGACCACGGTGAAACCCCATCTATACCAAAAATACAAAAACAAAAAATTAGCCGGGCGTGGTGGCGGGCGCCTGTAGTCCCAGCTACTCGGAGAGGCTGAGGCAGGAGAATGGCGTGAACCCGGGAGGCGGAGCTTGCAGTGAGCCGAGATCGCGCCACTGCACTCCAGCCTGGGCGATAGAGCGAGACTCCTTCTCAAAAAAAAAAAATCTTTTTTAAGTACTTTGGGAGGTCGAGGCAGGTGAATCACCTGAGGTCAGGAGTTCGAGACCAGCCTGGTCAACATGGCAAAACCCCATCTCTACTAAAACTACAAAAATTAGCCAGGCATGGTGGTGGGCGCCTGTAATCCCCACTACTCAAGAGGGTGAGGCAGGAAAATTGCATGAACCCAGAGGCAGAGGTTGCAGTGAGCTGAGGTCACACCATTGCACTCCAGCTTGGGTGAAAGAGCGAGACTCCATCTCAAAAAAAAAAAAAAAGAAAGAAAGAAAGAAAAAAGACATCAGATGTTGGGGGCAGGCTAGAGAAAGATCCTAAGAGTTTTCTCTCTGAGCCATTTTGTACATGTGTCTTGCAATCCTGCAGTCTCTTATCAATAAAATCCATGCATCTTCTCCACCCAGCCAGGGTATTGTTTGGGACTCTCTATTCCACTTTCACTGGTTCTTCTCCTCTCTTTGGTCTTCATGACATCTTATATTTTACCTTAGCTCTGAGAGCCAGCCTGTGGCTTCATTTTCAGAGGGTCACTCCCTTCAACAGACAACCTTATCCATTGCACCAATGAACACCCGAAGTGAAGTCAAATTCTTCAACTTTTCATTCTCTACTAATATGTGAAAGTAAAGGCAGGGACAACACACAGAAGAATATCTCAGCTATAGGAAAACCTCTGAGCAGAAGAGTTCACCCACTGAAAACCACAATTTCAATGCACTTTCATCTTTTTATCAAAGTCCTCGTAATCGAGCGGCCCAGCAGTGAAGAGCTGTTGGCTGAGTTTTAATCCCCGTGTGTGCTTGAAAATGTCTGGGCTAATTTACGTGCTTTCCAAACTCACATGGATTTCTGTGTCAACCCTATCCCAGTAAATCAGAATTTGTGGTTTTTTAATCTCATAAAGATGACTAAGAATGGGTTCCAATGAATTATGTTGTGGGGTTTTATTTGTTTGTTTTGCTTGTTGAGACAAACTCTCTCTCTGTCACCCAGGCTGGAGTGCGGTGGCATGATCTCAGCTCACTGCAACCTCTGCCTCCTGGGTTCAAGCGATTCTCCTGCCTCAGCCTCCTGAGTAGCTGAGATTACAGGTGCGCACCGGCACACTCGGCTAATTTGTGTATTTTTAGTAGAGACTGGGTTTCACCATGTTAGTCAGTCTGGTCTCCAACTCCCGACCTCAGGTGATTCTCCCACCTCGGCCTCCAAAGTGCTGAGATGACAGGCATGAGCCACCACGCCCGGCCTCTATGCTGTGTTTTTAACGTGGACTCATCCTAAAACTGATTTTTGAGGTGTTGCCTTTCTTGGTCATTTTCTATATCTATGCTTTGCATTTTGTGAGTTTCTTTAGTAAGGCCTCAAATCCAAGACTGCTCATGAAAATAGAGTAGGTAGTCTCCAACCTCTCAGGTTAAATTGCTAAACTCTCCACTAGAGAACTAGGAGTATATTTATTTCCTCGCTGACTCTGTCCCGAGGATGGGTGTGGCCACCCCACCGACTCTCTCCCCTTCCAGTCACGAAACTGAAGAGAATCACCATGATTTTTAGACTCATCCAAGAGGAACTTAGTATTAGGTTGAGATAGAAACATCCCTTGAGATGCAGAAATATACTAAAGAGCCAGAGGCAAACTTTCTCCCCAAGAACCACTTGCAAAGAGGCCTCCTTCTGGAAGAAGGACAAAATTCGTGCCTTCCCTCAGTCTGGTCCCCAGAATCAGCAGATGCCAAGTCCCAGAAAACAATCATTGTGTTGTTGACTCAAATCTCAGCTTAAGTTTCGCGTCTCCAGGGGTAAGGTCCTAGTGCGTTCTACTAAATGTAGGGAATTTTTTCATGAAGTTCTATCTATCTCTGTCTATCTATCATCTATCTATCTATCTATCTATCTATCTATCTATCTATCTATCTATCTACCTATCTATCTATCTATCTATCATCTATCTATCTACCATCTATCTATCTATCTACCATCTATCTATCTATCATCTATCTATTGATCGATCTATCCATCCATCCATCCATCACATCTATCTAGTATCTACCTATTCATCTGTCCATGTATCTATCTGTTCATCCACCATCACATCTATGTATCTATCTATCCATCCACTCATATCCTATTATCTATCATCCATCTATCTATCTATCTATTTATCTATCTATGTATCTATCTATCTACTTATCTAGCCATCCACCCATCTATTATCTACCTATTCATACATTCATATCCTATTATCTATCTATCATCTATCTATTCATTCACTAACATTCTATCATCTATCTATCATTTATCTATTCATCCATTCACATTCTAACATCTGTATATCTATCTTTTATCCATTACATCCTATTATCTATGTATCTACCTATTTATGTATCTATCTGTCTTATCTATCTATCTATCTATCTATCTATCTATCTCGCATTCTATCATCTTTCTATCTATTAATAACTATCCATCTATCCATCTATCATCTATCTACTATCTGTCATATCTATAAAAAGAAATCCACATATCATCTCTGTCTATGTATCTATTGATCAATCTATCAGTCTATCCATCCATCCATCTATCCATCCACCCATCACATCTGTCTAGTATCTATCTATTCACCTATCCATATATCTATCTATCTATTCATCCACCTTTCCATCCACCCTCACATCTATCTGTCTATCCATCTATCTATTCATCCACTAACATCCTACCATCTGTTTATCTATCTATTCATCCACTCATATCCTATTATCTATCCATCCGTCCATCTGTTGTCTATCTATTCATATATCCACATCCGTTTATCTATCTTTTGTCTATTCATCCACTCGTATTCTATCTTCTGTGTCTCTATCTTTTATCCATTACATCCTATCATCTATTTATGTATGTATATATGTATGTATGTATCTATCTATTTATCATTTATCTATTCATCTACTCACATTCCGTCATCTGCCTATCTGTATATCTACCTAATCTACATCTATCTACTATCTTCCTATCATCTACCTATTATCCGTCTATCATCTATATCTACCATCTATCTACTCTCTTTCTTCTATCTATTTATCATCTACCTATTATCTATTTAGCTATGATCTAACTATCTTGCTACGCTTCTCATTCTTTGGTGAGTCCCAATAGAATCCCCTGTCCCCAAGAATCCTGGGGTATCATTGCAGCCATGACAGGAGAGTCCCCGGAACGTTTAGAGTGGGGATGGTGGTCAAGGTGAGCAGGGAGCCTGAGGAAGAACTTACTGAGTGGTTGACCAGAAGACTGAAAAATCAGTGTCAGCCCCTGAGGGATGCTTGGGATCCTGGGGCCATGCATGCACCCAGCCTTGATGGTTAGAGGTCAAGAGCCACTGAGAGAGACAGTGTGTGTCTATATGTGTGTGCCCCAAAAAGGCAGGCGTGCACCCTTCTCTACCGACGGATCCCAGCACTAGCATACAACGTCCATTAGAAAGCTCATCCGCTTCAGTTCTTGGGGAAGAGGGAATGAAATGCCCAGTCATTGGTCCAGTGAAGCTTTGGGACATGGGAATAGAACTGGCTCAAACTGGCAGGATGTGGTGGCTCATGCCTGTCATCCCAGCACTCTGGGAGGCCGAGGCAGGAGAATTGCTTGATCCTGTGGATGTGAGACCAGACTGGGCAATGTAGCAAGACCCCACCTCTACAAAAAGTAAAAAATAAAGATTAGCTGAGTGTGGTGGCAGATGCTGGTAGTCCCAGCTACTCAGGAGGCTGAGGCAGGAGGACTGCTTGAGCCCAGGAGGTTGAGGCTGCAGTGAGTTATAATTGCACCATTGCTTGGTTGCCTGGGCAGCATAGCCAGACCCTGTTTCAAAAATTAAAAAAAGCATGCTCCCAAATGGATAGCAAGAGGCTGGCACCTGTATATCCCCAGGTACAAAAGACTCTCTCTCTCCAAGACAGATTTTTTTCCAACATCCAAACATCCTCTCTCCACTATATACCATCTTTCAATACGAAGAGAAGCTCGTTTCTATAAAATTAAAGTATGTCATCATGCAACAAACTTGTAAAACAAGAGTTCCTCTGTTCCTTGGGAGTTCAAAGAAGCCGGATCATCCGTACAGCCACACAATTTTAAATTTTGGTGGTCAAACTGTAAGTTTGCTTTCTGGGTGTAGGAGGCCGTGGGTGCCAGGAGCTGCTGCTAATAAGGGATTGTGGCCACGTCAAAGACGGCTGGTTAGACGGCTGCTGAGGGCTCTGCACAGATATCAGATTCATTTCATTCACGCTTAAATTGCCTTCTAAACAGGCAGAAACCTATGATTTAGCAAACAAAGATCACCATCCTCATCAGCATCGTAGGGCTGTGGTAACAAAGTCCAATGCACAGATGGGTTTAAAACAGCAGGAATTTGGCCGGGCGCCGTGGCTTACCTCTGTAATCCCAGCACTTTGGGAGGCCAAGGCGGGCGGATCATGAGGTCAGGAGTTCAAGACTAGCCTGGCCAACATGGTGAAACCCCATCTCTACTAAAAACACAAAAAAATTAGCCAGGCATGGTGGCGGGCAGCTATGAATCCCAGATACTCAGGAGGTTGGGACAGGAGAATTGCTTGAACCCAGGAGGCGGAGGTTGCAGTGAGCAGAGATCATGCCACTGCACTCCAGCCTAGATGACAGAGTGAGACTCCATCTCAAAAAAAACAAAACAACAACAACAAAAAACGCACATGGTGTAAGACCTGATCAAGACTTGAAATTTAATGTAGGATTGTTGCTAGCTAGTATTTATGATTCCAAAGACGTCTCTGCATATGTGGACCCAGTGAGTGTGTAATTCAAAAAGCCAGGTGCATCTTTTAATATGAAGAGAAGCTCGTTTGTATAATATTAAAGATCTGATAAGTCTATCCTTGTAATATTGGTTTTGCCCTAAGCACACATTTCTTTTATTTCTTAGTAGGCGTAAGTTTTTTATATGAGCTTCCCTACGATGTTTGATTTAGGAAATTGTATTAAAATAGGCGATAAGGATGTCATCTAAGATTTGCTTGTTTTTTTTTTACATGTCATTACAATGATTGATAATTTAGGATACAGCAGGAGAATGTGCAAGATTAAACCTGAGACTCTCTATAAATTAGAAGGGTTTACATAAGGCGTGATATGCTGGGCTGTCAAAAGCTACTTCCTACACAGCTTTGAATCTGCAAAGAGGTGCAGGGATGGTGGGTCAGCACAACTAGAGACAGACAATCAGTGTGTCCTTCTGCAGATGGAGGCTTCCAGAGAGGCTGGGATGTGTGGCAGGAGACCCTCTCACCCAGCAAGGGGCCAAAGTGGTGAAACCCCATCTCTACTAAAAATACAAAAATTAGCTGGGCGTGGTGGTGTGCACCTGTAATCCCAGCTACTCGGGAGGCTGAGGCAGGAGAATCACTTGAACCCGGGAGGTGGAGGTTGCAGTGAGCCGAGATGACGCCACTGCACTTCAACCTGGGTGACAGAGTGAGACTCCATCTCAAATAATAATAATAATAAATAATAATAATGGTATTATTATAAAGTAAAAACCTTTTTTGTTTTTATTTTAATTGATTTATTTTGTTTATTTTTAATTTCATTATTTATTTATTTATTATTATACTCGTTTTTTATTTTTAAGAAGGGAAGAAGGAAAGGAAAGGGGGGAGACAGGAAGGAAGAAAGAAAAGGGAAGAGGAGAAAGGAAAGAGGGAAGTATGGAATGAAACAGAAAGGGGAAGGAAGGAGGGAAGGAGGGAAAGGAAAGAAGGAGGGAAGAAGGGAGGGAGGGAGGGAGGGAGGGAGGGAGAGAGGGAGGAAGGAAGGAACGAATGAACGAAGGAAGGGAGGGAGGAAAGAAGGAAGGAGGGAAGGAAGGAAAGAAGGAAGGAAGGGAAGGAGGAAGGAACGAAGGAAGGGAGGGAGGAAAGAAAGAAGGAAGGAAGAAAGGAACGGAGGGAGGAAAGAAAGAAGGAGGAAGGAAGGAAGGAAAGAAGGAAGGAAGGAAGATTATCTCAAGTGATCCTTCCACCTCATCCTCCCAGGTAGCTGGACTACAGGTGTGTGCCCTATTCTGGTTAATATTATGTTATTGTTTTCGGTAGAGAGACAGGATCTCACTGTGTTGTCCCGGCTGGTCTTGAACTCCTGGGCTCAAGTGATCCTCCTGCCTCCACCTCCCAAAGTGTTGTTTTTTTTTTTTTTTTTCAGAATGCAGCCCACACCTCTCTGAAGACTTTGTAGATTTTGAGGTTTCTGTACTTGGCAGTGTACACCCATCATGTATATCCATCTATTCGTTCAAATAGAAAAAACCTTGAAATCTGGGCAACTGTCTCTAAGGAGAATTATCTGAGGGCATTGGCAATCCTTCCCTTAAACGCTTTGTTTCGTTTCAGATGGAGTTTCGCGCTGTTGCCCAGGCTGGCATGCAGGAGTACCATCTCGGCTCACTGCAATGTCTGCCTCCCGGGTTCAAGCGATTCTCCTACCTCAGCCTCCCGAGTAGCTGGGACTACAGGCGCCTGCCACCACGCCTGGCTAATTTTTGTGTTTTTAGTAGAGACAGGGCTTCACCATGTTGGCCAGGCTGGTCTCGAACTCCTGACCTCAAGTGATCCACCCGCCTTGAGCCTCCCAAAGTGCAGGGATTACAGGCGTGAGCCACCACGCCCGGCCCCCTTTCCTTTAAGTTTTACAATCCAAAGACTTCAGTATAAACCCAATCTCTCCATGCATCCAGCATCCTTGATTTTTGGATGCTATGCCTGCACAGCTGTGGTGGGAGGTGGAACTCTGGTTCCAGAAGAAAATGCCCTGTGAGCCAGCAGGCAGGATCAGCCAGTGTGAGACAGTAGCTGGGGTCTCCTGGTCAGGGTGTGAAGACCAGTTTTTGGCCTCCCCCCTTCGCAAGCCCTCACCTGCCGATATTTGCTGGAATCTCTCTGTCTCATGCGTCCGTGTGAAGACACCACCAAACACGCTTTGTGTGAGCAATAAAGCTTTTTAATCACCTGGGTGCAGGGGAGGCTGAGTCTCAAAATAGAGTCAGCAAAGGGTGATGGGATTATCATTAGTTCTTATAGGTTTGGAATAGGCGGTGGAGTTAGAAGCAATGTTTTGGGGGCAGGGGGTGGATCTCACAAAGTACATTCTCAAAGGTGGGGAGAATTACAAAGAACCTTCTTAAGGGTGGGGAGATTATAAAGAACATTGATCAGTTACGGTGGGGAAGAAATAAATCACAATGGTGGAATGTCATCAGTTAAGGCCATTTTCACTTCTGTTGTGGATCTCCAATTGCTTCAGGCCATCTGGATGTATACGTGCAGGTCATAGGGGATGCGATGGCTTGGCTTGGGCTCAGAGACCTGACACTCTGTATTCCCCATGATAAGCTGAATGAGGACCTCCAATGATACCCAGGTCCCAATCTTTGGAAGCTACGAGCATGTGAGCGCTCATAGCAACAGGTGCTTTGGAGATGTGATTCAGTTAAAGGCAGATGGACAGGTGACCTGGGATTATCCAGGTGGGCCAATGGAATCCCAAGAGTCCTTGTGTGATGAAGACAGACGGAGATTAGGACACAGAAGAGGAAGAAGGAGATGAGACACGTGGCCAGGAGCCAAGGGTTGTGGGTTTCCTGTAGGACCCAGAAAACACCAAAGTGCAGATTGTCTCCTGGAACCTGCAGAAGGCACTCAGTCCTGCACACCCGTTCATGGTAGTGCAGAGAGGCTGATTTGGGAGATGTGGCCTCCAGAACTGTCATGCAATAAGAGCGTGTGTTTGTGGGAAGTTACTAGAACACAAATAACAGACTGGTGCACGCTCCCTGGCTCTCTCTGAATAAAGGGTGGCTGCCCTGTAGGTGCTTTACAGCGTTTAGGAGAAACATCTGCAGATATTGTGTTGCAGGGATGGAAATCCTTCCTGGTGGAAAAATCACTGCCTTTTCAGAGAGCTGAGATTCCTGCCCTGCAAATGGTAACAGCAGCAGCTCACTCGCTGGGAGAATAAGTTAATCCCCCACAGATAACTCCATCCCCCTCTTTTCCGACCCTAAGCCCGTCCTTCCCTTTTCTTTGTTTATCGTCACTACCACGGTTCACAGTCCTGGCAAAAACAGGGTCTCAGTTTATTAGAGGAGGGTCAGCTTCTGCGCAGCAGCTTTCGCAGTAAAGAAATTAGCAAACCGGATAGCTGCAATTCCGTAGAAACCCTCCAAAAAGAAGCGGATGTAAAGTGACAAGATCCAATTAAATTTAATTACCCAAGCTGTATTTTCATTTTAACTGACACTTTTTATTAAGGGATCTTATGTACGAAAGCTAGCAACCTACAGCAAATTGCATCCCGGTAATACAGTTATCTTAGGCAAAATTCTGAGTATCTAATTTTCTAAAACGAAATTAGAGACAGGGGGTTTTGCAAAAAGCTTTTTTCTTTGTTTCGGCTCCGAAACAGCGGCTTCTTGGGGGAATCTCTTCACACTGTATTATATCAGAAGGAGCTTCCCTGCACCCCTGGAAAACTTATCCAGTGACAACGTGACGACGAGGTAACAGCATTATTTGGTGCAATTACACATTATCACACCGGTGATCCCAAAGAAATGAGTTTCCAACACATCTTTCTAGAGAGTGACTTTGCTTCATACGAAACAGGTGCATTTAAGTGGCAGCACGTTAACGTCACACACACACACACACACACACACACACACACACACAGGGATGAGGTTTGCAGTCCACATTTCCACCCCAATCCTCCTTGTCCTTGTGCTAAACACAATACAATTCATTAAAACAGTCTTTTAAGGACAAGCACACGTTCAGGCAGCATTGACGTGACTTTTGAAAGTGGAAGTTGAGGCACTAACAGGCTTGACGAGGGAGATGGAATTGGGCAGGGCTGTCCCTTCCCTGGGAAATGCTGGGGACAGTGAGAAGGAGAAAAAAATCGCAGTTGTGAAAGTTTACAGCTACTCGGGAGGCTGAGGCAGGAGAATCACGTGAACCCGGGAGACAGAGGTTGCCGTGAGCCGAGATCATCCCACCGCACTCCAGCCTGGGTGACAGAGGAGACTCCATCTCAAAAAACAAAACAAAACAAGCAAACAAAAGGCCGGGGGCCGGTGGCTCACACCTGTAATCCCAGCACTTTGGGAGGCTGAGGTGGGTGGATCATCGGAAGTCAGGAGTTCGAGACCAGCCTGGCCAACAGGGCGAAACCCCGTCTCTACTAAAAAATGAAAAAATAAAAATTAGCTGGTGGAAAGTGGTTTCATTTTTCATTTTTATTTTAGATTCAGGGGGCACGTGTGCAGGACTGTTATATGGATATATGGTGTGATGCGGAGGTTTGAGCTTCCATGGAACACACAGCCCTTAAATAGTGAACATAGCACCAGATAGAAAGTCTTTCTTTCTTTCTTTCTTTCTTTCTTTCTTTCTTTCTTTCTTTCTTTCTTTCTTTCTTTCTTTCTTTCTTTCTTTCTTTCTTTCTTTCTTTCCTTCCTTCCTTCCTTCTTTCTTTCTCTCTCTCTTTCTCTTTCTTTCTTTCCTTCCTTCCTTCTTTCTCTTTCTTTCTTTCTTTTTCTTTCTTTCTTTCTTTTTTCTTTCTTTCCTTCCTTCTTTCTCTCTCTTCTTTCTTTCTTTCTTTCTTTCTTTCTTTCTTTCTTTCTTTCTTTCTTTCTTTCTTTCTTTCTTTCTTTCTTTCTTTCTTTCTTTATTTCTAGATGGGGTCTCACTCTGTCGCCCGTGCTGGAGTGTAGTGGCGCTATCTCAGCTCACTGTAACCTCCACCTCCTGGGTTCAAGTGACTCTTCTGCCTCACCCTCCTGAGTAGCTGGCATTTCAGGCACCCGCCATCACGCCCAACTCATTATTTGTATGTTCACTAGAGATGGGGTTTCACCGTGTTGGCCAGGCTGGTCTTGAACTCTTGACCTCAGCTGATCTACCCGCCTCAGCCTCCCAAAGTGCTGGGATTACAGGCTTGAGCTACCGTGCCCGGCCAACCTCTCTTCTTTATAAATTACTCAGTGTCAGGTATTTCTCTGTAGCAATGGAAGAGCTGACTAATACGTCAGTTCATATAGCGTCAGAAGCCAGAGAACCTACAGACCACCCAGGTCCATTAAGTTTGTTATGCATCAGAAAACTGTCCCAGAGGCTGCCACGGGTGCATGACTGACTCAGAAGGAGAAACGCCACCTCTGGCGAGTATCTCCCACCATCCAGGGCTGAGTCTGCCGTTCTCAGCCCTATTCATATCTCTCACGCTCGTTGATGTCTGCCAATGCACATACCCCCTTTCCTGCTGGAGAAAAGCCACAGGCAGCCAGATACCCCCTGCTCAGAAGGAAGAGGCCACCTAGAAGTGCAAAGATGCATACGTTCCAAGGGACCCCACGCACGCTAAGCCCGTGTGCAATTTTGTGCAGGCCCATGAAGTTTGCACCTTACGGCTGCCAAAAAGCACCACTTAGAGACTGGTTTTTGGACAACTGCCCAGCGGCTCTGGGAAGTCCTCCGCTGCCGTAACTGTGAAAGAGCCTCGATCTGGCTTCCAGAGAAGTGTTTTAAAATGTCGTTTAAGTAATGATGTGGCCGGGCGCGGTGGCTCATGCCTATAATCCCAGCACTTTGGGAGGCTGAGGTGGGTGGATCACCTGAGGTCAGGAGTTCAAGACCAGCCTGGCCAACATGGCAAAACCCTGTCTCTACTAAAAATACAAAAATTAGCCAGGCGTGGTGGTGGGTGCCTGTAATCCCAGCTATTCTGGAGGCTGAGGCAGGAGAATGGTTTGAACCCAGGAGGTGGAGGTTGCAGTGAGCTGAGATCACTGCAGCCTAGGTGACAGAAAGAGACTCTGTCTCAAAAACACAAACGAAAACACACAACACCAAAAAATATTTTGACTCACGCCTGTAATCCCAGCATTTTGGGAGGCCGAGGTGGAGGAATCACCTGAGGTCAAGAGTTCGAGACCAGCCTGGCCAACGTGGTGAAACCCCGTCTCTACTAAAAATACAAAATTAGCCGGGCGTGGTGGTGCATGCCTGTAATCCCAGCTACTTGGGAGGCTGAGGCAGGAGAATCGCTTGAACCTGGGAGGCAGAGGTTGTGGTGAGCCGAGATTGTGCCACTGCACTCCAGCCTGGGTGACAAGAATGAAACTCCCTCTCAAAAAAAAAAAAAAAAATTGTTGCTACTTGTTTTAACTCCTGTTGTATTTGGAAAAAAGAAATTAGTTTTAAAGGTACATAGTTTTCTTTCTGGTGTCTCTTCATTGTCCCTATAAATGGTGATTGACTTTATTCCAGAAATTCTCCAGGGAATTGTGTGTGTGTGTGTGTGTGTGTGTGTGTGTGTGTGTGTGTGTGTGTGCAGAATTTTTTTTTTTTTTTTTTGTTGTAGTAATTTCCCTTTTTTGTGTGTGCAGGCATTTCCCTTTCTTTTCTTTTTTTTTTTTTTTTTTTTTTTTTTTTGAAACGGAGTCTCGCTCTGTCGCCCAGGCTGGAGTGCAGTGGCGCGATCTCGGCTCACTGCAAGCTCCACCTCCCGGGTTCACGCCATTCTCCTGCCTCAGCCTCTCTGAGTAGCTGGGACTACAGGCGCCCGCCACCACGCCCGTCTAATTTTTTGTTTTTGTATTTTTAGTAGAGATGGGGTTTCACCGTGGTCTCGATCTCCTGACCTCGTGATCCACCCGCCTCGGCCTCCCAAAGTGCTGGGATTACAAGCGTGAGCCACCGCACCCGGCCTGCCTTTCTCTGATTTTCTGTGTGAAAATTGAAAGAGGACAGATGCAATGGTTTCCATCTCTGCAACAATTTCTGTCTCTGTTGGTCCAGCCCAGGTGCACCTCTGTCCCCACTAGGGTTTCCAGAGACCACCGTTATCTCTGCCTCTAACCTTTTAATTTACACGAGGCATTTGACCCTCATTCACCCCAAGACCGCCCTGTAACTCCGTACTTTACAAACTGGGGGGTGGGGTCCGTGAGTTACTCTATATCAGAACTCTGAATTCCCAGGGACTCCCATCATGAGTTATTGGTTTAAAATTTAGGGCATTCTGGCCAGGCACGGTGGCTCATGCCTGTCATCCCAGCACTTCGGGAGGCCGAGGCAGGCGGATCACCTGAGGTCAGGAGTTTGAGACCAGCCTGGACAACGTGGTGAAACCCCGTCTCTAGTAATACATATGTAACAAACCTGCACGTTGTGCACATGTACCCTAGAACTTAAAAGTATAATAATAAAAAAAAAAGATTAAAAAAAATCAGCCAGGCATGGTGGCAGGTGCCTGTAATCCCAGGTACTCTGGAGACTGAGGGAGGAGAATTGCTTGAATCCGGAAGGTGGAGGTTGCAGTGAGCTGAGATCGCGGCACTGCATTCCAGCCTGGGTGACAGAGCGAGACTCTGTCTCAAGAAAAAAAAAAGGGGGGTAAAAGAGCTGTCATCCCAGCATTCTGGAAGGCCAGTGTGAGTGGATCACCTGCGACTAGGAGTTTGAGACCAGCCTGGGTAACATGGCAAAACCCTGTCTCTACTAAAACTACAAATATTAGCTGGGTGTTGTGGCCGGTGCCTGCAGTGCCAGCTATTCTGGAGGCTGAGGCAGGAGAATCGCTTGATCCCGGAAGGTGGAGCTTGCAGTGAGCCGAGATCGCACCACTGCACTCCAGCCTGGGCGACAGAGCCAGACTCCACCTCAGAAAAAAAAAAGATTTTGTCTGTGAAGACCTCCAAACTTCCAGGAAAGTCCTCCAAGTAAAATATCCATGATTCAGGTCTGATCGGAAACGTATGTTATCAATATTTGCAAAAGGGCTTCTGCCTTGTTGGAAAATTCAAGTCCAAATAGGGCTCGTTCTGAATATCCCTGTTCACATCCAGTTATTGATCAAATTTTTCCCAGATTCGTCGACATAACGCTTGGGGACAGTCCCCTAAAACAACCAAAGGGGACATTCCTCTGAAATCGTCAGTTATTGTGGGTTCAAATGCAGCTGTGGAAGAGACAGTAGTGGAGTTAAAAAAAAAATTCTGTATTCTACTCCATTCCCCAGGGCCCTCTCAAAATACACAGTATGCTTTTATTGATGATTTCTGAATTTCCATTTTAATAAAATAAATGGAGATACTTGCAGATAATAGCTCTGTTCAATATTTATGAAGTGTCTTTTTAGAATAAATTCAGAAATTCGGTATTAATCATTACAACCATTAGACTCCACGAGGATATAAATAACAAACGGAAACACCATTTATTTTTTGAAAACGTATAATGAAAAGCAGCTGAGGACCCAATTTCATGTTTGAGAAATTCATCCTTTCGAGGTCGGATTTATGGGACTCTAAAGAGACATTCTCAGCTTATCCTGGGCCCGAAATATAGGTGTGATAATCATAGCTTGGTCCCACGTTGAGGTGAATAAGCAGTTTTTTATTTAAGGCAAGAAACGCCGTCCAGAATTTTTTCTTTTTCTTTTTTCTTTTCTGGCGAGGAAGCTGAGCATTTGTCTTGCAGAGCCGAGAGCCGAGCCAGCCAGGTTGTTGCACACACCCAGAAGAGAGAAAAAAATAGATTAAAAAATGGAATACAAAAAGTAAAGGGTACTTTCATTACTGGAGAGCTCAAAAAGCAAAAGGAAGAGGACAGAGTCCAGTGGAGAATCACGGCTTGGTGTGTCTTAACAGAAACACACCGGGCGTGGAGGCTCACACCTGTCATCTCAGCACTTGCGGAGGCTGAGGCAGGTGGATCACCTGAGGTCAGGAGTTCAAGACCAGCCTGGCCAACATGGCGAAACCCCGTCTCTACTACAAATATGAAAATTAGCCGGGCGTGGTGGCAGGTGCCTGTAATCTCAGATACTTGGGAGGCTGAGGCAGGAGAATCGCTTGAACCTGGGAGGCGGAGGTTGCGGTGAGCCGAGGTCGTGCCACTGCACTCCAGCCTGGGCGACAGAGCGAGACTCCATCTCAAAAAAAAACCAGCTTTTATCGAAATGGGTACCCAGGCTCCAGTCTCAATTTGCTTAAAATTGTGCTGAGTGAAATAAAAGAAGGCATCACATCTGACATGCTAAGACTCTTTGCCTCATTTCAGGTTGGGAGGAAAATCCACCCCATAGCAAAATTCCTATATCTATCATTCTAGTTATAGAATTACCTAGAGGCTGGGTGCAGTGGCTCAAGCCTGTAACATCCCAGCATTTTGGGAGACCGAGACAGGTGGATCACCTGAGGTCAGGAGTTCAAGATCAGCCTGGCCAACATGGCGAAACCCCGTCTCTACTACAAACACGAAAATTAGCTGGACGTGGTGGCAGGTGCTTGTAGTTCCAGCTGCTCAGGAGGCTGAGGCAGGAGAATCGCTTGAACCCGGGAGGCGGAGGTTGCAGTGAGCTGAGACCGCGCTACTGCACTCCAGCATGGGCGACAGGGCGAGACTCCATCTCCAAAAAAAAAATCAGAAACACATTCGGTGTGACCCTTGGACAGGCTTTTATGCAGAAAGGTACCATCCAAGTCATTGATCGAGGTCCCTGTGGATAACCTAGAGTCCCCATCCCAGCATTTCTCGGCTTTGATCCGTGATCTCCTGGCGACTGACATCCTACGTCTGTCACACAAATGTCTCCAAACCCAGAAGCTTTTACAACAAGAATTTTTCCTGACCCAGTCCTGGCATCCAGGAGTCTGAGAAGAAGGTGTCTCGGGACTGTGTTCCCTCTGGATGCTCTAGGGGAGGGTCCTTCCTGCCTCTCCCAGCTCCTGGGGGCTCCAGGCATCCCTGGGCTTGTGGCTGCATCACTGCAGTCTCTGCGTCCATCTCCACGTGGCCTCCTTCTCTGTGTCTGTGTCTCCTCTTCTGCCTCTTAGAAGGACATTCCTCATTGGGTTTAGGGTCCACCTAACGCAGGATGACCTCATCTCAAGTTCCCTAACTTAATTCCATCTGCAGAAACCTTATTTCCAAATAAAGTCCCATTTGCAGGTAGCACGGGTTAAAACATGAAGCTGTCTTTTTCAGGGGACACAGTCAAGCTACCACCACAGCCAATGATCAGAGTTCTGCTGGCTTAGCTGCTTTTTCCAAAGGAAGATGTTTCAGTTTCTACGCATGGAGATTTAGCTGGGGGTGGGACTGCCTTTGACCTGCAACAATGCGTTGTGAAGAATTAAACCTCATTCCTGGGCTGGACACGGTGGCTCACACCTGTAATCCCAACACTTTGGGAGGCTGAGGTGGGAGGATTCCTTGAGGCCAGGAGTTTGAGACAAGCCTGAGCAACATAGTGAGACCTTATTTCTACAAAACAGAAACAATTTAAAAAATTAGCCAGGTGTGTTGGTGCAAACCTGTAGTCTCAGCGACTGGGGAAGGCTTGAGCCCAGGAGGTGGACCCTACATTCCCCACACAGCGTTAGACTTCTAATTCATCCTCCTCCTGCACTCAGCAACTCCGCTTGGCTAATTTATTCCAGGAACCTCTGGCCACGACGGGCAGCCCCACGCCTCGCCCTGACTGCAGGAACATTGCGTTAGCGGCTCCCCTGTCTCGTTAGCGCACCTCCTGCATTGCATTAGTGGTTGTGGTCCCTGCCGATGTGACAAGAGACCCGCATATGCTATACCCACATGGCTAATCGGATTTTGCAAATCATGTTACTGGTGCAAGGAACAGGTTTTCCGGTGATAAAACATCAGCTACGGAGCCTGACAAGGTGACATCGCCTTCAGTTTAATGCCACAGTCATGCCTGGTTGTCGCCACTGTGTTCCAGCCTGAATGACAGAGTGAGACTCTGCCTCAAAAAAACAAAGGGCTTAGCACAGGAAGGCACCTTGGAAGCCCTTATACACACATCAGCTCCCATCATAAGAAGTGTGTGGAACAGGTGCAATGGCTCACGCCTGTAATCCCAGCACTTTGAGAGGCTGAGGCGGGCGGATCACAAGGTCACGAGTTCAAGACCATCCTGGCCAACATAGTGAAACCCTGTCTCTACTAAAAATACAAAAAATTAGCCAGGCGTGGTGGCGGGTGTCTGTAATCCCAGCTACTCGGGAGGCTGAGGCAGGAGAATCGCTTGAACCTGGGAGGCAGAGGTTGCAGTGAGCCAAGATCACACCACTGCACTGCAGCCTGGGCGATAGAGTGAGACTCTGCCTCAAAAAAAAAAACAAAGGGTTTAGCACAGGAAGGCACCTTGGAAGCCCTTATACACGCATCAGCTCCCATCATAAGAAGTGTGTAGGACACATGCAATGGCTCACACTTGTAATCCCAACACATCGGGAGGCCGAGGCGGGCAGATCACGAGGTCAGGAGATGGAGACCATCCTGGCTAACACAGTGAAACCCCGTCTCTACTAAAAATACAAAAAATTAGCCGGGCATGGTGGCGGGCACCTGTAGTCCCAGCTACTTGGGAGGCTGAGGCAGGAGAATGGCGTGAACCTGGCAGGCGGAGCTTGCAGTGAGCCAAGATCGTGCCACTGCACTCCAGCCTGGGCGACAGAGTGAGACTCCATCTCAAAAAAAACAAACAAAAAAAAACAAAAAAAAAAGAAGTGAGTTCTGTGTTCAGTGCTCCCCTGACTATGACAGTTTGTTCTCACAGCAGTCCTGAGCGTGCCACCTCTTCCTTTCATTCTCTGAGAGACGAAGACTCAACCCAAGGTCAGCAGAAGCAACTTGGCAGAAGCTAGGAGGTGCTACACCTTTGTCTCTGATCTCCAAGTACCTGCTGGGTTTGCGGATACATTTCTTGCGAGACTCTCTGAGAATGTAGGAAGGAAAAAAAAGCTCTGGACTCTTTTTCCTGTAAGTTAATTAATTAAATTATCCTTTTTCTTTTTAGACACAGTTGCATGCGTGTCCGTGCGAAGACATCACCAAATAGGCTTTGTGTGAGCAATGTGGCTG
This sequence comes from Hylobates moloch, assembly GCF_009828535.3. NCBI lineage: Eukaryota > Metazoa > Chordata > Mammalia > Primates > Hylobatidae > Hylobates > Hylobates moloch. Next base: position 861,883 of record NW_026652321.1, read on the forward strand.
ATTATTTCACGTGGGTGCAGGCGGGCTGAGTCCGAAAAGAGAGTCAGCAGTGGTGGATCATCATTAGTTCTTATAGGTTTGGGAGTAGGCGATGAAGTTAAGAGCAATGTTTTATAGGCAGGGGTGGATCTCACAAAGTACATTCTCAAGGGTGGGGAGAATTCCAAAGAATCTTCTTATAGGTTAGGGAGATTACAAAGAACCTTCTTATAGGTTAGGGAGATTACAAAGACCCTTCTTATAGGTTAGGGAGATTACAAAGACCCTTCTTATAGGTTAGGGAGATTACAAAGACCCTTCTTAAGGGTGGGGGAGATTACAAAGAAACTTCTTAAGGGTTAGAGAGATTACAAAGTACATTGATCAGTTAGGGTGGGGCAGAAACAAATCACAGTGGTGGAATGTCATCGGTTAAGGCTATTTTTTACTTCTTTTGTGGATCTCAGTTACTTCAGGCCATCCGGATGTGTACGTGAACCTTCTTAAGGGTGGGGGAGATTACAAAGTTCATTGATCAGTTAGGGTGGGGCAGAAACAAATCACAATGGTAGAATGCTTGGGCTCAGGGGCCTGACACACAGGGTCTTGCTCTGTTGAACAGCCTGGAGTGCAGCGGCATAGTCACAGCCTCATTGCAGCCTGGAACTCCTGGGCGCAGGCAATCCTTTCGCCTCGGCCTCTTGAGGAGCTGGGGCCACAGGCATGAGGCGCCATGCCCGGCTAATTTCTTTATTTATTTTCTAGCGACGGCGTCTGGCTGTGTTGCCCAGCCTGGTCTTGTCCTCCTGCTGTCAAGCAATCCTCCCATCTCAGCCTCCTGGGTAGCTGGGACTACAGCTGGGCACCAACACGCCTGGCTAATTTTATTTTATTATTAATTAATTAATTAATTAATTGAGATGGAGTCTTGCTCTGTCACCCAGGCCGGAGTGGAATGTCACAACCTCGGCTCACTGCAACCTCCGCCTCCCAGGTTCAAGCGATTCTCCTGCCTCAGCCTCCGGAGTAGCTGGGATTGCAGGCGTGTGCCACTACCTCAGGCTAAGTTTTGTATTTTTAGTAGAGATCAGATTTCAGCATGTTAGCCAGGCTGGTCTCAAACTCCTGACCTTGTGATCCACCCGCCTCGGCCTCCCAAAGTGCTGGGATTACAGGCGTGAGCCACCGCGCCCAGCCTTTTATTTTTATTTTATGTTTTTGTAGAGATGGGGTCTGGCTATGTTCCCCAGGCTGATATTGTCCTCCTGGTCTCATGAAATCCTCCCACCACAGCCTCCTGAGTAGTTGGGACTACAGGTGTGCACCACCACCCCTGGTTCATTTTATTTATGTTTTGTTTAGAGATGGGATCTTGCTATGTTGCCCAGCCTGAAAACAAACGCATAAGCAAGAAAGCCCTGCACGTCCTGAGTCCCGTGGGGTGCCGTAAAATGAGGCACTGGGGCGGAGATGGCCTGGGTATGGTCTTTGGGTTGGTGGAATGGAGAAACCTTCCTGGAAGAGATAACAGCAGATTTGAGGAGGAGAAACTAGATAAGGCAAGACTCTAGGGTGGGAAGAGGCTCAGCCTCTTGGAAAGAACTGAGAGGAGGGTGAGCCTGAGGCTGGAGGTGCTGATCAGACAAGGTCATCCAGGACTCTGTAACCTGAGATGAGTTTCCATCTGACTATGAACCGCTGATCTCAGCCGGATCGGATGATCGGACGGGATTTTATTGCTAACAAAGGGGAAAACTGTTGAATTCCCCTATGCCCTCTGAAAGTTACTGAAAAATTAATTCATGGGGGCCAGGGGCGGTGGCTAACCCCTGTAATCCCAGCACTTTGGGAGGCCGAGGCGGGCAGATCACAGGGTCAGGAGTTTTGAGACCAGCCTGGCCAGCACGGTGAAACCCCGTCTCTACTGAAAATACAAAAAACTAACCGGGCGTGGTAGCCCCAGCTACTCTGGAGGCTGAAGCAGGAGAATTAAATTCAAATATAGGAAATTGTAATTCAAATACAAGAGAAACTGCATTTGAAGATCTAGGTTCAAGAAACTACAGGCAGCTACATAGAAATAGAATTGGAGGAAAAAGGTCTAATCTAAGGCCAGTGGTCACAGTGGGGAAACGCAGCCAGGCCTGTCTACCTAGATTCTTCTTGGCCTGTCTGATCAGAGTTCCTTCCTTCTGGCTGTGCAGCAGCACCTTCTCTGGAGTTGGGGGTCTCAGAATTCACAAACAGGTCATGTCAGGGAATTTCTCTATGGCCACTTATCTTATTTTATTATTTTTTTTTTGAGATGGAGTTTCACTCTTGTAGCCCAGGCTGGAGTGTAATGGCACCATCTCGGCTCACCGCAACCTCCGCCTCCTGGGTTCAACTGATTCTCCTGCCTCAGCCTCCTGAGTAGCGGGGATGATATAGGCACCCACCACCATGTCCAGCTAATTTTGTATTTTATTTATTTATTTATTTATTATTTATTTAATGTATTTATTTTGAGATGGAGTCTCGCTCTGTCCCCCAGGCTGGAGTGCAGTGACGCGATCTTGGCTCACCACAAGCTCCGCCTCCCGGGTTCACGCCATTCTCCTGCCTCAGCCTCCCAAGCAGCTGGGACTACAGGCACCTGTCACCACACCCGGCTAATTGTTTGTATTTTTAGTACAAACGGGGTTTCACTGTGTTAGCCAGGATGGTCTTGATCTCCTGACCTCATTATCTGCCCACCTCAGCCTCCCAAAGTGCTGGGATTACAGGCGTGAGCCACCCTGCCTGGCCTATTTTATTTTATTTTACTTTAAGTTCTGGGATACATGTGAAGCACGTGCAAGTTTGTTACATAGGTATCCATGTGCCATGGTGGTTTGCTGCACCTGTCAACCCATCATCTAGGTTTTAAGCCCCATATGCATTAGGTATTTGTCCTAATGCTCTCCCTCCCCTTGTCCCCCACTCCCCGACAGGCCCTGGTGTGTGATGTTCCCCTCCCCGTGTCCATGTGTTCTCATTGTTCAATGCCCACTTATGAGTGAGAACATGCGGTGTTTGGTTTTCTGTTCCTGTGTTAGTTTGCTGAGAATGATGGTTTCCAGCTTCACCCATGTCCCTGCAAAGGACATGAACTCATCCTTTTTTATGGCTGTATAGTATTCCATGGTGTCTATGTGCCACATTTTCTTAATCCAGTCTGTCATTGATGAGCATTTGGGTTGGTTCCAAGTCTTTGCTATTATGAACAGTGCCACAATGAACATACGTGTGCATGTGTCTTTATAGTGGAGTGATTTATAATCCTTTGGGTATATACCCAGTCATGGGATCACTGGGTCAAATGGTATTTCTGGTTCTAGATCTTCAATGGTCATTAGAGAAATGCAAATCAAAATCACAACGAGACACCATCTCATGACAGTCAGAACGGTGATTATTAAAAAGTCAGGAAACGGCCGGGCGCGATGGTTCATGCCTGTAATCCCAGCACTTTGGGAGGCCCAGGCGGGTGGATCACCTGAAGTCGGGAGTTCGAGACCAGCCTGACAAACACGGAGAAACCCCGTCTGTACTAAAAATACAAAATTAGCCGGGCATGGTGGCACATGCCTGTAATCCCAGCTACGCAGGAGGCTGCGGCAGGAGGGTTGCTTGAACCCAGGAGGCAGAGGTTGTGGCGAGCTGAGATCACATCATTTTGCACTCCAGCCTGGGCAACAAGAGCGAAACTCCATCTCAAAAAAGTAAAAGATAAAAATAAAAAAATAAAAAGTCAGGAAACAACAGATGCTGGCGAGGATGTGGAGGAATAGAACGCTTTTATACCGTTGGTGGGAGTGTAAATTGGTTCAGCCATTGTGGCAGTTCCTCAAGGATTTAGGGCCAATTTTTATACAGACAGGGTGGAGAAAAAGAGGAAAAGTGAGGGTCCTCTTTTTAGTTTTTTGTTAGCTTTCTTTTTTCTTTCTTTTTTTTTTTGAGATGAAATCTTGCTCTGTCACCCAGGCTGGAGTGCCGTGGCGCGATCTCAGCTCACTGCAACCTCTACCTCCCAGGTTCAAGCGATTCTCCTGCCTCAGCCTCCCGAGTAGCTGGGATTACAGGTGCCCACCACACCCGGCTCATTTTTGTATTTTTAGTAGAGGCGGGGTTTTACCATGTTGGCCAGGCTGGTCTCGAACTCCTGACCTCTTGATCTGCCCCCCTCGGCCTCCCAAAGTGCTGGGATGACAGGCGTGAGCCAGTGTGCTTGGCCAGAAAGGAGATTTTAACTGACGTGTGAGCCTTCTGCTGTTTGTGCGTGGGGCTGGGGATGGGGGAGTGAAATCGACGCATATATCCTCAAATGTCAGCCCTATGTCATCTGGCAGGATGGCGTTGCTATTCCTATCTGTGCCTGAATGAGCCACCTCTTTCTTTTTTCTTTTTTTTTTTTTTTTTGACAGTTTCACTCTTGTTGCCCAGGCTGGAGTGCAGTGGCCCGATCTCGACTCGCTGCAACCTCCACCCTCCAGGTTCAAGCGATCCTCCTGCCTCAGCCGCCCGAGTAGCTGGGATTACAGGTGCCCACCACACCCAGCTAATTTTTGTATTTTTAGTAGAGGCGGGGTTTCACCACGTTGGTCAGGCTGGTCTCGAACTCCTGACCTCAAGTCATCCACCCGCCTCAGCCTCCCAAAGTGCTGGGATTACAGGCGTGAGCCACTGTGCCTCTCCCTGTTTTTAGGTTTTACGGCTGGCTTTGGGGAAAAGGGTTCTGGTTCCTAAGACCCACCTTGGGGAAGAGGGATTCTGGTTTCTGTGGTGCCTCCAGGGAGAACGGAACTGAGAGAGGGGAGGGGAGGAGAAAGTCAGAGAGAAACGTTTGCTTCTGAGGCTGTTTTGGAGGCCTTCGTTTGCGTTATTGTCTTCTGAGCCACAACACTTATAAAGGATTATTGGGTCTGTTTTACTGGATTTCAGAACATGGGAATGGACACCCATCTATAGCTCATTCCAGGATTCAGGTGGTAACGGTGGAGACGCCCCATAGTAGGGAGATTTGAGACATTGGCTCACGCCTGTCATCCCAGAACTTTGGGAGGCTGAGGTAAGCGGATCACCTGAGGTCAGGAGTTCGAGACCAGCCTGGCCAATATGGCGAAACACCGTCTCAACGAAAAATACAAAAATTAGCCTGGCATGGTGGCATGCACCTGTCATTCCAGCTACTTGGGAGGCTGAGGCAGGAAAGTCACTTCAGGTAAAGAGTTCTAGACCAGCCTGGCCAACAGGGTGAAACCTTGTCTCTACTATAAATACAAAAATTAGCTGGGCGTGGTGGCACGCCCCTGTAATCCCAGCCATTCAGGAGGCTGAGACAGAAGAATCGTTTGAACCCTGGAGGCGGAGGTTGCAGTGAGGCAAGATCCCACCACTGCACTCCAGCCTGGGCGACAGAGAGAGACTCCGTCTCAAAAAAAAAAAAAAAAAAGTGTATGTGTAAGCATGTGAGTGTGGATGTTAAACTGCGTGAATGTGTACAAGTGTGTATGTGTGTTGTGTGTATAGATGGGGGTGTGTGAAACTATGTATGGGTGTGAATGCGTGCAACAGTATAAGAGTGCATGTGTGTGCATACGTGTACGCGTGTGAATGGATTTGTGTTCGTATCTGTGTATTAGTAACGTGAATGCATGCACACATGTGTATAACTGCATATATGTGCCTGCATACATGTGTGTAAGCACGTGAGTGTGCATGTGTTGTATGACTCTGAGTGTGTACAAGTCTGAGAGTGTGTGTGTGCTGTGTGTATAGATGGGGTGTGTGAAACTGTGTGAATGCGTGGAACAGTATGTGTATAAGAGAGCATGTATGTGGTCTGCATACATGCAAGCGTGTGAATTGATTTGTGTCGTATGACTGCATGTGTGTACAAATGTGATGGTGTGTTTCTTTAGGCTGTGTGCACCTGTGTATTACTGTGCACGCACATGTACACACGTGCGTATAAGAGTGCATGTGTGTGTCTGCATACGATTAAGACTGCGAATAGAGGCCAGGTGCGGTGGCTCACGCCTGTAATCCCAGCACTTTGGGAGGCCGAGGTGGGCGGATCACAAGGTCAGGAGATCGAGACCATCCTGGCTAACACAGTGAAACTCCATATCTACTAAAAATACAATTAGCCAGGCGAGATGGCGGGTGCCTGTAGTCCCAGCTACTCGGAGAGGCTGAGGCAGGAGAATGGCATGAACCCGGGAGGCGGAGCTTGCAGTGAGCCGAGATCGCGCCACTGCACTCCAGTCTGGGCGACAGAGCGAGACTCCGTCTCAAAAAAAAAAAAAAAAAAAAGACTGTGAATGGATTTGTGTTGTATGACTGTGTGTGTGCATGCACACATATGTATAAGTGTGCATGTGTGTGTCTATGTGTGTATAAGCATGTGAGTGTGCACATGTTGTATGACTCTGAGTGTATACAAGTCTGAGAGTGTGTATATGTGTTGTGTGTATAGATGGGGTGTGTGAATGCATGTACCAGTGTGTGTATGACTGTGTGTATATGTGTCTGCATACGTGTGTATAAGGATGCGGGTGTGGACGCGTGGTATAATTGTGTGAATCTGTAAAAGTGTGGGTGAGTATGTGTGTTGTGTATGGCTGCAGTGTACAAATCTATGTGCCTGTATGTGAATGCATAAAGTATGTGCATAAATGTGTGTTTGTGTGTATGTTTAAGAACCCTATCACCAAGGGTTGTTTTTTGTTTGTTTGAAAAGGAGTCTTAATCTGTTTCCCAGGCTGCAGTGCAGTGGCGCGATCTCAGCTCACTGCAACCTCCGCCTCCTGGGTTCAAGTGATCTTCCTGCCTCAGCCTCCCCAGTAGCTGAGATTACAGGCACCGGCCACCACATCCAGCTAATTTTTTGTATTTTTAATAGAGACGGGTTTCACCATGTTGACCAGGCTGGTCTCGAACTCCTGACCTCAGGTGATCCACCTGCCTTGGCCTCTCAAAGTGCTGGGATTACAGGTGTGAGCCACAGTGCCCGGCCACAGTTAGACTTCTGTTTGTCTGTTTGTTTGAGACGGAGTTTCGCTCTTGTTGCCCAGGCTGGTGTTCAATGGTGCGATCTCAGCTCACTGCAACCTCCGCCTCCCAGGTTCAAGCGATTCTCCTGCCTCAGCCTCCAGAGTAGCTGAGATTACAGGCCACAAACCCAGCTAATTTTTTGTATTTGTAATAGAGACAGGGTTTCACCAGGCTGGTGTCGAACTCCTGACCTCAGGTGATCCACCTGCCTCTCCCTCCCAAAGTGCTGGGATTACAGGTGTGAGCCACTGTGCGCCCGGCCACAGATAGATTTGTGTTTGTTTGTTTGAGATGGAGTTTCTCTGTTGTTGCCCAGGCTGGTGTTCAATGGTGCAGTCTTGGCTCATAGCAACCTCCGTCTCCTGGTTCAAGCGATTCTCCTGCCTCAGCCTCCCTAGTAGCTGGGATTACAGGCATGTGCCATCACGCCCGGCTAATTTTGGTATTTTTAGTAGAGATGGTGTTTCACCATGTTGGCCAGGCTGGTCTCGAACTCCTGACCTCAGGTGATCCGCCCGCCTCGGCCTCCCAAAGTGTTGGGATTACAGACATGAGCCACCACGCCCAGCCCCCAGGTGTTTTTATAAGAAAAAGGCGTGATCCCAACCCCATGGCATTTTCCAAACACGCATTAGCCAGTTTTCTTAAGGGGAGCGTTCGCAGACTCTGCTGTCCGTTTTAGGGTGAAGAATTTCCCACTGTTACAATGTCAGCTTCTACGGATCTTTCCACAGCTCTGTTTGTGTGTGTGTGTGTGTGTGTGTGTGTGTGTGTGTGCTGGACACTCAGGGTGGAGGGACTCTGGGTGAGTTCTGTGTCACGCGTTTGACTGTGGATGAGACGGGCTGCAAACGGAGGACGGAAGACCTGTGATGAGACATTCAACACTGTGCAGAAAACTCTAACAAGTCATTCAGAAGGGAGTTCCCAGAACGTTCACATCTACCTCCCTGTTCAAATGCAAAAGAGATTCTTAACTGTTATTCCCTAGTTGACACCCCACCGAGCTTAAGGTATGCAAATCTGCAGAGAAGGCTCTGAGACGCTTTGGAGAGACGGCTCAGGCCAGGCGAAAGCCTCTTTTCGCCCCTAGAGCTTCCCAAGTCTCCTCTGTCATCCCTCCTGGCCTTACAGGACACAGACACTTCTCTCCGTAGGGTGGGGGTAGTTAGAACCTTTTTCTGTCTGCACGGTGGGGAGTAGTTAGCACCTTTATTCACTAGCAGAGCAGCCGATTATCCCGTAAACAGCCCACAAGAGTAGATTTGTAATTCGATTTTGCCACTGTTGGCTTTAGACATCTGGCACGTTGGCGGCCAGAAGTACGTTTTCAAAACTTCATTTTGAGGCGGTCACACGACATGAGACCTCCTATTTTTTTTTTTTTGTATTACCAGCTGCGAATGTCTGTCTATGAACTTTTTTCGTGGGAGCCTCAATCCGATTCTGAGTGTCCCATCCATCGCCCGGGCTGCAGCTGAGATGGATTGAAACTGATTCGGATCAATAGTGCTCATCCTACCTTCGAAGGCAGACCGGGGAGGGGGTGGTGGTGACCGGGGAGGTCCGCGTGATTCAGGAGACACACGGCCACATCCCCGTGTGTCAAATTAATTTCCACGTCATCCCGCAATTCAATTAGATGTGGACCCCGTGTCACCAGAGCAGCGTAGGACATCCCGTCTTGACACACGGCCGTGGTGGGTGTGACTATCAAGGGGGGCTGTAGAGGTTCTGCTGATCTCCTCACTAATTCTCAATTACCGTAAAATGAAGGCATAAATCACGCAGACAGGGGATCGATAGAAACATGGTTCTCTGGGTGATTGGCAGCCTCCCCAAAGGTTTTCTGTAAGTTGGTTTAAGATGACCGGGTCTTCCACGGGTGGGTTGGGGGCGGCCGGGACAGGCCTCTGCGTCTCCAGGCCTTGGGGGACCAAACCGAGGGATGTCGCCAATTTCAGCCCATCAGACATCCAATTCTTCTCCTTTTTATACCTGCTCTAGTAAATGAGAAAGAAATTAAATTTCACCACACTAGCGCCACAGAAACCATTTAAATTTTTCATGGAAACTAAATTGTCCCCAGACAAATAGCCCCTTGATTCTATGAAAATAGACTGCCTTGCTTGGGACAGAAATAAATTTGTGTCACTCTGGATATGCCTTTCTCTGTAATGTCATTCACCGCGGGCCGGTAAATGGGAGGCCTGCCGAACACAATGACCAGGAAGGGGCTGTCGGATTTCAGGGGTTGAAAGGCTGGGGGGAGAGGTGGAGGGGGGCGGTGGACGGGGGTCCTCATCACCCTGTTATTAATTTGCCGTCTGAGCTTTTACATTCATGAGGCGAAGATTGAAATGTAAATGAGTCACACACACACACACACACACACACACACACACACACACACACGACACAGACGCACACACACTCGTTAGCCGTAGCCAGGGCCCGGCCCACGGTGTCAGAGACTCGGAGAAGAACAGGGAAATACTGATCACTCAGAGAGATGAGCGCCCTGAGCATCCATCATCGGGCTGGGACACAATAAATACAATTCCTCCCTGGGCAGGCGTGGAAGGGAAGGTGATAATAAGAGAGCCGGGGTATGAGGACAATGCTGCTTCCTGTTGTCAGGGAGGAAAGGTCGCTGTTGTCCTGTAGAATCCTCCTCATCCCTGGCATTCTGCATGCCGGTATTTCAACGGTGACTTTTTTTTTTTTTTTTTTTTTTAAATCTTGGCCAGGGACGGGAGCTCACGCCTGTCATCCCAGCACTTTGGGAGGCCGAGGCAGGCAGATCACTTGGGGTCAGGTGTTCGAGACCAGCCTGGCTAACATGCTGAAACCCCGTTTCTACTAAAAATACAAAAATTAGCCGGGCGTGGTGGCGGGTGCCTGTAATCCCAGGTACTCTGGAAACTGAGACAGGAGAATCGCTTGAACCCAAGAGGCAGAGGTTGCAGTGAGCCGAGATCGCGCTGTTGCACTCCAGCCTGGGCCACAGAGCGAGACTGTCTCAAAAAAAATAGTGCCATGTTTTTTGTTTTTTTTTTTAATCTCAATTTATCTCCTCCCTCAGTCCCCCGGGGCCCCGTTTGTAGGTCTTGGAGGTGTGGCGGCTGCCGCTCAGTGCTGACAGATGGAGGCCCACTCGGCTTGCCTTGGGGAAACAGGCCAGGGAGTTCACTGGCTGAGCCTCCCCAGGGGCCTCCACGGCTCACTAATGGTTTTTATGTTTTAATTGAGCAGCTCAGACTGTGTATGGAAAAGCAAACAAAAGGCCCAGAAGGGTTGATCCAAAGCATTGAGTGAGTGTGGGTCAGGTTGAGTTGCAGGAGGGACTGGGGGGCTCTGGGGGGACGATGGGTCAGGTTGAGTTGCAGGAGGGACTGGGGGGTCTGGGGGGATGATGAGTGAGGCTGAGTTACAGGAGGGACTGGGGGGTCTGGGGGGGACGATGAGTCAGGTTGAGTTGCAGGAGGGACTAGCGGGGACTAGGGGGATGAGGGCTTATAAAAGGCTGGGGGGATGAGTCCTGGTGATGGGTTCCCCTGTTCAGCAGAGTCACGGGGCCTCGGCATGTTCCCCTCGGGCCACAAAGGACAACATTTTCTGTTTTCTGCTCCCACCGGGACGTCCGGTGGATAAAGCGAATATACCAACAGCCTTCAGAGTTTGGGGCTGGTGCTAGCTCAGGGGTACAGCTTGTCTTTGGAGCTCCTCATGGGGAGGTGGGCAGACACTGTAGTTCGGACCCCAACCGTTCTCCGCTCCCCAATGCTGAAGACCCATCTCAGCGCCCATACGGAAGCCTCATCTCTCCTTCTTTCCCCTTTTAGCATGTTCAGCCCTATTGTTACAGGAAAAGGGTCCCCATTCACACCCCAAGAGAAGGTTCTTGGATATTCTGCAAGAAAGACTTCAGAGCGAGTCCACAGTGCAAAGTAAAAGCAAGTTATTAAGAAAGTAAATTGGGGCCGGGCGCGGTGGCTCACGCATGTAATCCCAGCACTCTGGGAGGCTGAGGCGGGCGGATCACCTGAGGCCAGGAGTTCGAGACCAGCCTGGCCAACATGGTGAAACGTGGTCTCTACTAAAAATAGAAAAATTAGCTGGGCTTGGTGGTGGGTGCCTGTAATCCCAGCTAATCGGGAGGCTGAGGCAGGAGAATCGCTTGAACCCGGGAGGCGGAGGTTGCAGTGAGCCGAGATTGCACCACTGCTCTCCAGCCTGGGTGACAGAGTGAGTGAGACTCTTGTTTCAAAAAAAAAAAAAAGGAAAATAAATTGGCAAAAGAATAGCTACTCCATAGACAGAGTAGGGCATTTCTGAAAGTAAGAGGAGGAAGCTTCCACTCCAGGTGCAATAGTTGTTTATACATAGGATAAAAAAAGATCATGGGGACGTATGATCTGCTACAAGGGTTTGTGATAAAGGTTTAATGTTCTTAATTACTATATTTTGCAAGAATCAATATCATTATCTTTAAAGCAAAATCAGGAATGCCTTCGTTCTTCAGATGTTGAGATATCTGGATAGTCCCAAGTTGGGAACTGTTTAGTAAACAGTATTAATTTATTCCCTCTTTTTTTTGCTTTTTTGTTTTGTTTTTTTGAAACAGTCTGACTTGGTCACCCAGGCTGGAGTGGAGTGGTGTGATCTTGGCTCACTGCAACCTCCGCCTCCTGGGTTCAAGCGATTCTCCTGCCTCAGTCTCCTGAGTAGCTGGAATTACAGGCACCCGCCACCGCGACTGGCTAATTTTTGTATTTTTAGTGGACAGGGGGTTTCACCATGTTAGCCAGGCTGGTCTTGAACTCTTGACTTTGTGATCCACCCACCTCGGCCTCCCAAAGTGCTGGGATTACAGGCGTGAGCCACTGTGCCTGGCATAATTTGTTCTCTTAACCATAAATATCTAGAGGCTAGGAATGTCCAACTTTCTGGGAACGCAGCCAGCAAGCCCCAGCCTCATTTTCCAAGCCCTCACTCCAGAAGAAGTAGCTTTAGTTCGAACGCCTCTGACTGTATTGGCCTCAATCCTCCTGATTTCGCTCAGAGAAATTATGATAATGTCTTCCCAGTCACTATCAAGGGGGTCCCAATAGCCACAAACACACATGGGCAGGTGATGGAGAAGGCAGTTGATTTTTTTTTTTTTTTGAGATGGAGTTTCGCTCTGTCACCCAGGCTGGAGTGCAGTGGCGCTATCTCAGCTCACTGCAACCTCTGCCTCCTGGGTTCAAGCTATTCTTCTGCCTCAGCCTCCCAAGCAGCTGGGATTACAGGCACCACCACCACGCCCAGCTAATTTTGTATTTTTAGTAGAGACGGGGTTTCACCATGTTGGCCAGGCTGGTCTCGAACCCCTGACCTCAAGTGATCCACCTGCCTCAGCCTCCCAAAGTGCTGGGATCACAGGCATGAGCCACCGCCCTGCCAGGTGCTTTTTAAAAGTGTTAGATTCTCATAACCACCCTGCAGGTTAAATCCTCTTCTCCTCCACAGTTGGGGAAACTGAGTCCCAGGAATGTCGCAGAGCAGGCTTGGGTCACACTAGTAGCCACGGGTGGGCCGACATTTCGACGCAGGCAGTAAGCAGTCACCGTGGGCCCCTCGGCTATAGCTGGTTGAGTGGATATTCCTGAAATGCCAGTCTCGGTGGATAGATAACCATCAACAGATAATACATAAGTCTAATAGATAATAGATCATTTGAAGCCGTCAGTACTATATCGGGTTTTTACGAGCAGGTGCTTGTACCGTATTCAGGGGTGAACTAAGCTAATGTCTTGTGTTCACTCACAAATGCACAGGCCTGGTGTGGCTTGCAGACTTCAGCTGAAAAAGGAAGGCATGAAAGTTTTCAGCACTCCAGACCCCTCCGTGTTTTCACCGTGGAAATGGCATAGCTTGTGAAATGCATTAGTGATTTCAACAGTGTCAGCTTCAGCAAGAAACAGACAAATTCCAGACCCCAATGGCGTCGTAAACAATCGCCTGTGTTTTTTGGTTTGTTTCTTTGTTTTGTTCATTTTGTCTTTTTTTTGAGACAGAGTCTCACCGTGTCGCCGAGGCTGGACTGCAGTGGCACAATCTCAGCTCACTGCAACCTCCGCCCCCTGTTCTCAAGCAATTCTCCTGCCTCAGCCTCCCAAATAGCTGGGATTACACGCACACGCCAGCACACCCAGCTAATTTTTGTATTTTTAGTACAGATGGGATTTCACTATGTTGGCCAGGCTGGTCTCAAACTCCTGACCTCAGGTGATCCACCTGCCTTGGCCTTCCAAAATGCTGGGATTACAGGCGTGAGCCACTGTGACTGGCTGTCTTTTTTTTTTTTTCCCCGAATGTTGAGGTTTTGCGGAATCTCTCTTACCTACGTGAGTATGTGTAGCTGCTGTGTTGCAGCCATATCCCTGTGTGGTGCTGAGCCCGTGAGCTCAGTGCATCTGTCTGGTGACACCCTGGTTTATATTCTACCCTCCGTGTGCTGGAAGATAAGTATATCGAGTTATAAGCCCTAAGTGTATGGAGTCATAAGCTGCAAGTGTATCCAGTTATAAACCCCAAGTGTATCGAATTATAAGCCTCTCTGTGCAAATAAGAAGTGAAGTAAGGGCCGGGCGTGGTGGCTCAAGCCTGTAATCCCAGCACTATGGGAGGCCGAGGTGGGCGGATCACGAGGTCAGGAGTTCGAGACCATCCTGGCTAACATGGTGAAACCCCATCTCTACTAAAAATACAAAAAATTAGCCGGGTGTGGTGGCGGGCGCCTGTAGTCCCAGCTACTCGGGAGGCTGAGACAGGAGAATTGCTTGAACCCGGGAGGTGGAGGTTGCAATGAGCTGAGATCACACCACTGCACTCCAGCCTGGACAATAGAGTGACATTCTGTCTCAAAAAAAAAAAAAAAAAAATTGGAAAATGACTCAAACAGATACTTGTCCACAAAGTTCTTAACAGCATTATTCACAATAGCTTAAAAAAAAAACAAACATCCATCAACAGAAGAATCAACAAATAGATTGTATTCCATTTGTACTATGAAATATTATTTAGCCATGAAAAAGAAAAAGGCTTGGTTGGAGGTGGTGGCTCATGCCTATAATCCCAGCACTTTGGGGGTCTGAGGCGGGCAGATCACTGGAGGTCAGGAGTTCGAGACCAGCCTGATCAACATGGTGAAACCCCGTCTCTACTAAAAATACAAAATTAGCTTGGTGTGGCGGCACATGCCTGTAATCCCAGCTACTTGGGAGGCTGAGGCAGGAGAATCACTTGAACCCGGGAGGCGGAGGTTATGGTGAGCCGAGATCGCGCCATTGCACTCCAGCCTGCTGGACAACAAGAGTGAAACTCCGTCTCAAAAAAATAAACAAATAAAAAAAATAAAGAAAAAGAAAAAGGCTCTGATACATGCTACACTGTGGATGAAGCTTGAGTGTATCACGCTCAGTGAAATAAGCCAGACACACAAAAAACCACATAACGTAGGGTTCCATTTGTAGAAAGAACCTTGAATAGGCAGATCCAGAGACACAGGAAGTAAAATTAGAGATTTCTAGGGGCTGGGGAGAGAGTTTCTGTTCAGGTGAAAAAGAAAAACTTTGGCTTTAGACAGTGGGGATGATGGCACAATAGTGTGAATATATTTTATTCTTTATTACTTTTTATTTTTTATTTTTTTGGAGATGGAGTCTGGCTCTGTCACCCAGGTCAGAGTGCAGTGGTGTGATCTCGGCTCACTGCAGCCTCCGCCTCCCGGGTTCAAGCGATTCCCTTGCCTCAGCCTCCCGAGTAGCTGGGATGACAGGCACCTGCCACCACGCCTGGCTGTTTGTATTTTTAGTAGAGATGGGGTTTCACCATGTTGGCCAGGCTGGTCTCGAACTCCTGACCTCAGGTGATCCACCTGGCTCGGCCTCCCAAACTGTTGGGATCACAGGCGTGTGCTGTGAATATATTTTATGCAACTTAACTGTTCACCTTGAAATGGTCAAAGTGGCCATGTTTAGGTTCTATACAGTTCGCCACAATTTTAAAAGAGTCTGTGGCCGGGTGCTGTGGCTCAAGCCTGTAATCTCAGCACTTTGGGAGGCCAAGATGGGCGGATCACTTGGGGTCAGGAGTTCAAGACCAGCCTGGCCAGTATCACGAAACCCCGTCTCTACTAAAAACACAAAATTAGCTGGGCATGGTGGTGCATGCCTGTAATCCCAGCTACTTGGGAGGCTGAGGCAGGTGAATTGCTTGAACCTGGGAGGTGGAGGTTGCAGTGAGCCGAGATCACGCCATTGCACTCCAGTCTGGGCGACAAAGCAAGACTCCATCTCAAAAAAAAAAAAAAAAGGGCCGGACGCGGTGGCTCACGTCTGTAATCCCAGCACTTTGGGAGGCCGAGGCAGGCGGATCGCGAGGTCAGGAGATCAAGACCATCCTGGCTAATGGGGTGAAACCCCATCTCTACTAAAAATACAAAAAGTTAGCCGGGCGTGGTGGCGCCTGCCTGTAATCCCAGCTACTCAGGAGGCTGAGGCAGGTGAATTGAGTGAACCCGGGAGGTGGAGGTTGCAGTGAGCCAAGATCGCACACATGTGAAAGCTTGCCCCCAGTATCCAGAATACTGTAAGGCAAAGACTTTGGAAAGAAGAATGGTTTTGACATACTTTGATTTGCAGGTGTGAGCGCGGGAGGGTGTTGTGGCATAATGGCAGGTGCTTTGTCCCGTCTCCTGATGTCATGCAGAAAGTCCTCCGTGAATACCATAGCTTCTAGGTCACCACCCCACGCTTCTCCTGCAGCCAAACGTGCCACTGACATCCACAGCTCAGTTCGAATCACGCTCCATCCGTCATCAGCAAACGCGTTCCCCTGAAGCGCGGCGCCCTCATCCCTCCCTCCTCCACTCCAGTCCATTATCTTCACTCCTCGTGTCTCAAAATATCTTTTTAATTGCTTATCAAATAGATAGTTATTGTATCATAAAATCTTCAAAGCCATCCCCCAGTCCCATTGAGTTGCACAGATGAACTCTTAGATGATGATATATCACAATGGATTATGCTAATCGGCTTGTTAATAGCTGCAATGCCATTTCCCCCTAAGACCATTAACAACCCACCAGCCTCCTCGGATGGACTTCAGCGTGTTTTATATGGCACAGGACCAGCAGCCGTCACGACAGGGCCTGTAAATCATGGCAGACACCCTGAAAACTCAAGAAATACTCAGTTGAATTATTTATACATTAATCAAAAATACAGTGGTTAAACAATATCATTACTTCAACACTAATTGTTTTATGGATTTGTGATGAATGACTACCCCAAGGACCCTGAGGTTTCCCCATCCTATTATTTCCTTCCCCCTGTGAAAGCCGGATTCTTCGGCCAGACGGCATGACTGACCACAGCTTGGAAGGGAGGGAGAGCCTGGGACCTTCCCTTTGTGTAAATTTTAGCATAAAAATACAGCTCGCCCTTTGTGAACAGTGGGGATCTCCTCTGGGTGAGATTTCATATGTGTGTAGCTCAGAGTTCAATCCGGCTTATGCAACACCTTTTCCCAAAGGGTTGCTAGTGATTTTACATCATCTGTCTATCCAGTATCTATCTTCTGTCTACCTAAGTGTGTATCTATTACCATCATCTATGTATCTACACATCTATCTATCATCTTCTATCTACCTAAATATGTATGTATTACCATCATCTATCTGTCTGTCT
>NW_026652321.1:878685-904289 GCF_009828535.3 Hylobates moloch
GTTTCCTGGAAGCTTCCCATGTTCTTCTTCCATAATCTTGTGGGTCCCAAGTCAAAGATAATTTAAATATACAGAGGCAGTCCAAAATGGAACACTGCCCTGTTTATCCTCACAATTTACTGTGCCACAAGGATCAGGTGGTTTGGGGAAGCAATGGATGGGCAGCCTCCTATCCATTGCTTTGGTAAGAAAGGGCTTCTTGTGCTAGGATGCTAGGGATGGCTGACCATGGCATCTAGCACTGGAGGCATGACAGCTACAGCCACATTGATTGCTCATGTCTACGCACAGATGGGGGAAGAGGACCCCTCACAGCATGCAACAGCATGTGAAGTTGCATTCTAGTACAATGAACCATCAGATGCCATGAAACGCAGGCTTTGTAGTAGCAAGTGGGTGAGGTGGCTCCTGGTTCCTGCAGAAGAAGGTGATGGGCTTTTCTGGACAATTCCATAGGTTGGCAGGGAACTGAAACCTCTACTTAGGGATGAGCAGAAACGGTCCCTGGTCCCCTTGCTAAGGAGGTCGATTTGTCTAGAGTATCTTTTTTGTTTGTTTGTTTTTGTTTTTTTGAGACTGAGTCTCGCTCTGTCGCCCAGGCTGGAGTGCAGTGGTGCAATCTTGGCTCACTGCAAGCTCCGCCTCCTGGGTTCACGCCATTCTTCTGCCTCAGCCTCCCGAGTAGCTGGGGCTACAGGCACCTGCCACCACGCCCGGCTAATTTTTTGTATTTTTAGTAGAGATGGGGTTTTACTGTGTTAGCCAGGATGGTGTCAATCTCCTGACCTCGTGATCCGCCCGCCTCGGCCTCTCAAAGTGCTGGGGTTACAGGCGTGAGCCACCGCGCCCGGCCAGTGGCTAGAGAACCTTATCCGTGGGAGCAGAGTGTGGGGGAGACTTGTGGCTATGCTGTGAGGAGTGGGTTTCCAATAGCTGGAGAGAAAGCAGTCTAGGGGCAGAGATGGCCACCTGTCAGGACTATGGCCTTCAAGGGGAAGGTGAGGCCAGCTCCTGCCGTCCCTGTAGGGAGTGATCCTGAGGTGCCAGCTATCAGACTGAAGGTGGCGTCTCCATTCCTGCCATCTTCCTGGGGCTTCCTATTGACCAAATCCAGGGACACAGGAGTCCCACGCACCCTTACCCTATAAGTCAGCCTCCAGCCACTGCAAAGGACTGGGAAGGTGACCGTGGCTCTGCAGGAGTCCCAGCAGGACTGGAAGGCGCCCCAGACACTGAGAAGCGTGTTAAGCTGATTGATCAAGGACTGATTGATTGATGGATGATTGATTATGAGACAGTGCTACTGGTGATGCAGAGAAGAAAAATGCTTCTGTGTTTGATCCTGCAGTGGTGGTTCCATGGGATTGGACACCCGTCCAAACCCATAAGATGTACAATGCCAACAGTGATCTCACTGTCAACTATCACCTTTAGTGAATAGTAATCAATATGGGCAGGCCGGGTGCGGTGTCGCTCATGCCTGTAATCCCAGCACTTTGGGAGGCCCAGGCGGGTGGATCACGAGGTCAGGAGATCGAGACCAGCCTGGCTAACACGGTGAGACCCCGTCTCTACTAAAAATACAAAAAATTAGCCGGGCGTGGTGGTGGACGCCTGTAATCACAGCTACTCAGGAGGCTGAGGCAGGAGAATGGCGTGAACCCGGGAGGCGGAGCTTGCAGTGAGCCGATATGCCACTGCACTCCAGCCTGGGCGACAGAGCAAGACTCCTTCTCAAAAAAAAAAAAAAAAAAAAAAAAACAAAATCAATATGGGTTTATCAACTCTAATAAATGTCCTCCCTGAATTCAAGATGCTAATAATAGCAGAAACTGCTGGGAGGAAAATGAAGGGGATATATATGGGAATTCTTTATTTTCTGCCCTATTTTCTGCTCCCCTTTCTCTGAAACGAAAACTGCTCTGAAAATACAAATCTATGCATTAAACACCACAGTCAGCCCCCTTAGAGGACCTACGATCTGTCTGCAGAAGCTGAGGACAGAGCAATGACAATATAGCATAATTTAACACCTGTTTGATGGAAACAGTCAAGGTTCAGAGAAGCCGTGGAGATAGCTGAAGCTCCAACAGGTATCAGGAAGAATTTCCCTCCAGAGCTGCCCTGGGGTGATGATGGCATGTTTTCAGTTAAGAGAAATCAGCCAACACATCTCAGAGAAAAGAATGATGACTGGTCAGCACCCAGCATGGCAGGTGCCATCTTGTGACTGTCTTCCCAGAAGGATAGCTGGAGACATCTCCCGTCCCTCGGTAGCCCGCGTTTGGTGTCATGCCTCGAGGTTCAGCTCCCCACGCCTGAATATGTAAGGTGCTTCCTGCTGAGGGGCTTTGCAGACGACCGCTGACCAGGATCAGTAATTTGTACACCCCAGCAGTAGACTTGAGGAGCATAGATCAAATTGAGAAAGAGGCTTAGATGAGAGGAGAAATTCTCCAAAGATCACAGCTCCCTCTTCATCATTGTAATAATATGGCAGTCCTCACCTTCAAAGCGCTGTACAGACGCTGACTGATCAATTAAACATGCTCTTATCTTTTCTGATTGCCGTCCTGCTAGGCAGGTCAAACAGGCAGGGCCGCGTTCCACTGCAATGAACAGTCTTTAAAGGAAAGGCAGACGTGGATATATTCTGAATTTCCTCCTCTAAAAGCGATATTAGCACAGTGAATTCTGTCTCTTAAAAGAAGGAGATTCTGTACTGAGGTTTGCTGTTGTTTTATTGTTTTATTTTTTTTTTCCTTTTCGGATAAACTGAGATGAATTTTGGAGAAACACATTCCCAGTACAGGGCTTGAGATCCAAGAAGACAATAGGTTCCTTTTTTTTTTTTTTTGCTTTTTTTAAAAAAATTTAATACCTCTGAGTCTCCTTTATTTATTTGTGAAAAATGTAAGGGAAGAATATTTTAAATGTTCCTCCACTGTTGGTTAAGAATGATATATGATTTAGAGCAAGAATTAAGGAAATATCAACACCCAAGTACAACTGAATATCTTATTATGAATACTTTAAAGTTAATTCTTTAAATATTTTCCTTCTAGTTATAGGATGACAAATTTATTTTGAATTTTTTTTTTTTTTTTTGAGACGGAGTCTTGCTCTGTCGCCCAGGCTGGAGTGCAGTGGCGTGATCTCGGCTCACTGCAAGCTCCGCCTCTGGGGTTCACGCCATTCTCCTGCCTCAGCCTCTCCAAGTAGCTGGGACTACAGGCGCCCGCCACCACGCCCGGCTAATTTTTTATATTTTTAGTAGAGACAGGGTTTCACCATGTCAGCCAGGCTGGTCTCGATCTCCTGACCTCGTGATCCGCCCACCTTGGCCTCCCAAAGTGCTGGGATTATAGGCGTGAGCCACCGTGCCTGGCCTATTTTGAATCTTTCCTAATGCCAGACAGCTACAGGGGTATAGTACGGCTCAGGTGGTTTTTGGACTTTGTGCTCTTTGGAATAAAAATACATTGCTTTGAATATATACACATTACTTGAATATCTTTTGCTAATAAAATATTTCTTCTATTATCTACTTTTCTTGCTTGTCTGTGGAAGCTATGATTACATTTCAAATCCTATTTTTTTCATTTTTTTTTGTTATACTTTAGGTTTTAGGGTACATGTGCACAACGTGCAGGTTTGTTACATATGTATCCATTTTTTTTTTCCAATTTCATTTTCTTGGATTGCTTTTACAAGCTAGTTGCTTTCTCTTGCTGGTTAGAGAGGTTTCTCTGTTGAGTGTGCTGACACCACCTCGGCTGTTCAGCTGTAGACACAAAAGCTGAATCAGTCACTGCAGCCGTCAGTCCTCTCAGCCTAAAGTTAAGCCTTTTCTTGGTTGCTTTGTCATTTTCTGTTTGATGCTTTATATGGCAGAGCACCAGCAGGTAGCAGGTGCCTAAATAGCTTCACAGTGTAAAAATTCTCTGGTCTTTCAAACAGCTACAGAAGCTACTTCTTCCAAAAGGGGTAAATGTATATCTGTGTGTGCTGTTGTTTTTTTCGTAGAGATTGGAAAACGGCTGGATATAGTGTATCACAGAAATTACAACGTAGATTTTTTTTTTTTGAAACGGACTCTCACTCTGTCCCCCAGGCTGGAGTGCAGTGGCGCGATCTTGGCTCACTGCAACCTCCGCCACCCGGGTTCACGCCACATTCTTCTTCCTCAGCCTCCTGAGTAGCTGGGACTACAGGCACCTGCCACCACGCCTGGCTAATTTTTTGTATTTTTAGTAGAGACGGGGTTTCACTGTGTTAGCCAGGATGGTCTCGATCTCCTGACCTTGTGATCCACCCGCCTCAGCTTCCCAAAGTGCTGGGATGACAGGCATGAGCCACCGCACCCGACATACATGGAATGCTGTTTATTATGAGCCTACAGTCCACGAAACAGCCCATTTTGCTCGTCCACACATCTGAATCACTGTGTGCATGAAAAACCCAGAAAAGAAGCTCATGAGGTGGAAACTGCTGCCCCAAATGTTCACGACGATTACACTCTGTGCATTGAAGAGTTCCAGTTGCTCCGTGACCTTGTCAACGTGTACTACCGTATCGTTTTCATTCTAGTCATTCTGGTGCAAATGTGGTGATTTCACTTTGTACTTTTCACCCATCTTTTCCTGTTTATTACCAATGCCCTCATTTGAAGGAGCAAACATCCAATGATTTCTTTCTTTTTTTTTTTTTTGAGGTGGAGTTTCCCTCTTGTCACCCAGGCTGGAGTGCAATGGTGCAATCTCAGCTCACCCCAACATCCGCCTCCCGGGTTCAAGCAATTCTCCTGCCTCAGCCTCCTGGGTAGCTGGGATTACAGGCACCCACCACCCATCCAGCTAGTTTTTAATATTTTTACTAGAGACAGGGTTTTGCCATGTCACCCAGGCTGGTCTCAAACCCCTGACCTCAGGTGATCTGCCCCCCCTCGGTCTCCCAGAGTGCTGGGATGACAGGTGTGAGCCCCCTTGCCCAGCTATATCCAATGATTTCTCAAGGTCACCTCAAAAAGTCTGTGACAAAATCAAGACCTAACACCCTGATTCCTAATACAGAGATTTTTCGATGACTGCCATAACACCATCACTGGAGAGATGGCATCAGCAGTATTGGTTAATCTACATCTTATTCCCTTCATGTTATACACCCTAAAGTTATATTCTCATATCCAGCAAATCTTTTTCTTTTTCTTTTTGAGATGGAATCTCGCTTTGTCACTCAGGCTGGAGTGCTCACTGCAACCTCCGCTTCCTGGGTTCAAGCAATTCTCCTGCCTCAGCCTCCAGAGTAGCTAGGATTACAGGCACCTGCCACCATGCCCAGCTAATTTTTCTATTTTTAGTAGAGACGGGGTTTCACCATGTTGTCCAGGCTGGTCTCGAACTCCTGACCTTGTGATCCACCTGTCTCAGCCTCCCAATGTACTGGGATTACAGGCACGAGCCACTTTGCCCACTCCTTCTTCATCTTCTTCTTCTTTTTTTTTTTTTTAAGAGATGGGAGTCTCACTCTGTTTCCCAGGCTGAAATACAGTGACACTGTCATGGCTTATTATAGCCTTGAACTCCTATATACAAGCAATCCTCCCACCTCAACTTCCTGAGTAGCTGGGACTACAGGCATGTGCCACTATTCCTGGCTAATATATATACACACATACATACATATATATACACATATATACATATGTATATACGTATATACATATGTATATATATGTGTGTGTGTGTGTATATATATATATATATTTTTTTTTTTTTTTTGAGACAGAGTTTCACTCTTGTTGCCCAGGCTGGAGTGCAGTGGTATGATCTCAGCTCACTGCAACGTCTGCCTCCTGGGTTCAAGCAATTCTCTTGCCTCAGCCTCCCAAGTAGGTAGGATTACAAGCATGCACCACCACGCCTGGCTAATTTTGTATTTTTAGTAGAGATGGGGTTTCACCATGTTGCCCAGGATAAACTTGAACTCCTGACCTCAGGTGATCCTCCAGCTCTAGTCTTCCAAAGTGCTGGGATTACAGGCATGAGCCACTGGGCCCAGCCCCTGGGAGATCTTTTCACATGTCCCACTGTGTGGGTATCGAAATATATAAAAGTCAGCAAGACGGAGGAGGGTTATGCTTACAGACTGTGTGTTTCAGGAACAGAGATGAAAATTATGGTCCATCTTCCTTGGTTCACATTCTTTTTGTTTCTCTTCCCAAATATCCATTTTTGCTGTCTAACTGCAAGAATAAGAAGAAAAAAAAAAATCTCTGCTGCACTGGAGGTGGGCAGAAATGAAAACACCCCTGGCTGCGGCAGTTCTTCAAGACAGAACCAGGAAGGGGAGAGATGGCAGGAGAAAATGGGAAGCTCATTATCCATTTGGAAACTCAGCACTCAACTGGGGGTTATAACTGGTTAAATGGTGACCTCCACCTCCCTCAAAAAAAAAGATATGCTCCATCCCCCCGCAAGAAATACACCAATTCCCCCCCCCCCAAAAAAATATGCTTAATTTCCTTTTTTTTTGAGATGGAGTCTTGCTCTGTCACCCAGGCTGGAGTGCAGTGGCGCGATCTCTGCTCACTGCAAGCTCCGCCTCCCGGGTTCACGCCATTCTCCTGCCACAGCCTCCCGAGTAGCTGGGACTATAGGCGCCCGCCACCACACCCGGCTAATTTTTTTGTATTTTTAGTAGAGACGGGGTTTCACCGTGTTAGCCAGAATGGTCTCGATCTCCTGACCTCATGGTCTGCCCACCTCGGCCTCCCAAAGTGCTGGGATTACAGGCACGAGCCACCGTGCCCAGCTGATATGCTCAATTTCTAACCGCTGTATCTGTGAAGGGGACTTCACTTGGGAACATGATCTTTGCAGATGTAAACACTCATTTATGCCTAGTGTTCCATTATTGGAACACTAGGCATGTGGGAGTTATTGATATCCTACTGCTGAAGGTCATCACCAAGGTCTGATTGCAAAAATTCAAAAAAACTTGCAACCTTGGGCGTGGATGGGTTAAGATGTAAGTGACTAGGGGGTCATAGTGGCTTAGGGTAGACCTTCAATTCAATGACTAGACTTCTCATAAAAAAGATGAGACAGTTCATAAAAGCACACACAGCTATCAAGACCATGAAGGTGATGGCAGAGATTGGAAAGATGCGTCTGCAAACCAGAGATGACTGGGGTCACCAGAACATAAGAGAAAGGCATGAGGCCGGGTGCGGTGGCTCACGCCCGTCATCCCAGCACTTTGGGAGGCCGAGGCGGGCGGATCACGAGGTCAGGAGATCAAGACCATCCTGGCCAACGTGGTGAAACCCCGTCTCTACTAAAAATACAAAAAAATTAGCCAGGCGTGGTAGCAGGTGCCTGTAGTCCCAGCTACTCCAGAGGCTGAGGCAGGAGAATGGCGTGAACCCGGGAGACAGAGCTTACAGTGAGCCGAGATCGTGCCACTGCACTCCAGCCTGGGCGACAGAGCGAGACACCGTCTCAAAAAAAAAAAAAAGAGAAAGGCATGAAATGAATATGCCATCACATTTTCCAGAAGCAATCAACCCCACGGACCCCTTCATTCCAGCCTTCTGGCCTCCTGAACAACCAGAGAATCTTATTTCTGCTGTTTCAAGCCCTCCAGTTTGTGGTCATTTTTTAATGGTAGCCCCAGGGGACTCCTATAGAGATGGCTTGGGTCTAGACGTGGAGATATGTTGAGGCCATAGTGCAGTGGGCAAATGTGGTGTCCAGTCGGTGAAGGCCCCCTGCGTCGGCCACGTCCTCACAGGTACGCTCTCTCGGAAACAAAGCAGGAGCACCATCCACAAAGTCGTCAAAAGCCCCTCAAGGCAAGTCAGATAGTAACAAAGAAGGAAGCATGCCGTCTGATCTCGTTAAGGCTGCGAGACAGAGCTTGTGATATCTGCAGGAACACCCTCCGACGCCAGCCCGTTCCCCTCTTTTCTCTCACACATTATGAATAAAAACATGAAATTAGTTTTATGTCAGGAGAACAACCCCTAAGCCACTTGTAACTTATAATTATGATTTCTAAGCTGTTTGACCTGTCAGCATCAAGAAATTCACAGCCCAAGACTTCCTGCGGTTTATGGGTTCCGACGTTCTGCGCTCGCTGTGGAAAATTAACCATGAGTCTCTCATCTGCATTCTGATTTATGAACTATGGTGAGAAGCAGAAATTAGGAAAATGGACTCCCAGCCACTGGAGTTGCGAGAATGTTGGCCGGGAAGGATCCGTGGATGCGTGGGTGACTTTTCTGAAAAAGCAGAGATGACTGTGGGTTGTGTTCACCTTCAACGCAGTGCACACACCGTCGTTTCAGAGACAAACAGTCTTTCCAGGTACAAAGAAGCAGAGTCAGGCGATGGAATCCTGTGGAGAACGTGCACCTGCCATACCCACCCTAATCTTAGCTATGGACCTTCAAGCCTCCAAGTCGGCCTGTGTGTAGAAATAGAAATATCATCCAGTTCTTACCCAGCTGATGAGACAGGGGGACTCACCATGCACCTGCCCTTTCTGGATGAAAAAGTCCTGTTGCCTTTGAGGTTTCTTAAAGTTTCTATGTTATAGGATTTATGCAAAATTTGGGGTGGTTAGCAGGCTGTGGAGTGCCAGGTACCAGTGCCCAAGGCCTGTTGCTTACCTATGACATCACCTAACAGCCTCCACCTGTGGGCCAGGTACGTGCATCGTAGGAACCAGACTCCCAAAGCGCTGGGATGGCAGGCGTGAGCCACTGCGCCCGGCCAATGCCCTTGTTTTCTTGACAATGATTGTGATTTTGTTATTTCATCTTGAGCTATTTCATCTTATTGATTCCATGATGTCATTTCATCTTATTCACTCCGTCATGAATGGATCGTTGAAAGAATTTCGCGGAAACATCCTTGGCTGAAATGTGCTGAACAAGCCACGTACTCACTCCTTCATTCAACAACCATTCATTGAAGACC
Organism: Hylobates moloch; assembly: GCF_009828535.3. Lineage (NCBI taxonomy): Eukaryota > Metazoa > Chordata > Mammalia > Primates > Hylobatidae > Hylobates > Hylobates moloch. The sequence goes on from NW_026652321.1 coordinate 887,670, forward strand.
TCAAAGAGGCAGCTTATTCAGGCACGGATAGGAATAGCAACACCATCTGGGCACGGTGGCTCACGCCTGTAATCCCAGCTCTTTGAGAGGCCGAGGCAGGTGGATCACCTGAGGTCAGGAGTTCAAGACCAGCCTGGCCAACATGGTGAAAACCCGTCTCTACTAAAAATAACAAAATTTGCCGGGCACGGTGGTGGGCACCTGTAATCCCAGCTACTTGGGAGGCTGAGGCAGGAGAATCGCTTGAACTTGGGAGGCGGAGGTTGCAGTGAGTCGAGATCGTGCCACTGTACTCCAGCCTGGGTGACAGAGCGAGACTCCATCTCAAAAAGAAAAAATACGAAATCTCAGTTCCTTTTGTTTTATGAATGAAGCACAAGATTTGCATCTGGACATTGCCCTAAAACAGCTTTCGACCTGGCTGCATTTTCAAAGCGTCTCTGAGATGGCCTTGGGGTGACCCGTGCTATGAAAGGTTCTTGGTATGGTCATCACTCCTGCAATGGCTTCGTCTGACCCCTGCCCTGTGACCGCAGATCTCTGAGTCAACCTCACCCAGATTCCCTCTCCTGACGATTTTGAAATAGACATAGAGATTCGTCATTGCTTTGAAGAGTGAGACTATATTCTGTGTGTTTGGAAATGTGGGGTGGGGTCTTCCATCCACCGTGGGGGTCAGAGAGAGAGAGAGAGAGAGCACTGTCTGGATGGTTGGCAGAGAGAGAGAAAGGGGAGGGGGGAGATTGAACAAGAAGCAAAATGCCGTGATCCAAGAGGAGAGATGACAGGTAACCATCCATCAGTCAACCCGTCTTTCAATAGTTCAGGGATGCATATGGCAGAGACGGGCTGGGGCTGGAGACTGGAGACAGCCTTCCCAGCCGTGCTCTGCCCGCCATTCTCCTGAGCCCCAGCCGCTTACCGAGCAAACGTCTGTTCTCTAACTAAGCAGGCACCAACTGGTGTCCGCTCAGTGCAATCTAATGAGAATGTTTTGAAATGAGACAGTGGTGATGGTGGCCCAACATTGGGAATGGACTTTGTGGCACTGAACTTTGCATTAAAGGTAAATCTTATTTTATGTGTATTGTGCCATAATACAAAATAGACATATAGATGGATGACAGATGATAGATGTATAGATAAAATAGATGAGAGATACATAGATGATGGTGATACATAGATACATAGATAGATAGATAGATGATAGATGATAGATAGATAGATAGATAGATAGATGATGATAGATAGATAGATAGAGTAGATAGATACATAGATGATAGATGATAGATAGATAGATAGATAGATAGATGATAGATGATAGATAGATAGATAGAGTAGATAGATAGATACATAGATGATAGATAGATAAATAGAGTAGATAGAAAGATAGGTAGATAGATGATAGATACATAGATAGATACATAGATAGACACATAGATAGATACATAGATAGATAGAAGATAGGTGATGGTAATAGATAGATACTTAGGTAGATACATGATAGATAGAAGATGGATATATAGATAGATAAGACAGACAGACAGGTAGATAGATAGATGATAGATAGATAGATAGATAGATAGATAGATAGATAGATAGATGATGGTAATAGACACATAGGTAGACAGATACATAGATACATGATGGTAATAGATACATAGATGAGATGAATAGATAGATAAGACAGATAGATATGTAGATGATTGATGACAGATAAATGAGGTAGGTAGATGTATGAAAAATAGATGACAGGGAGATGATTAATAGATAGATCATACATTCATGGGATAGATAGGTAGATAGTGTTTTTTTCTTCCTTTCTCTCTCTCCCTCTTTCTGTCCTTCTCTCCCTCCTTTCTTCTTCCTTCTTTCCTTCCTTCCTTCCTTCCTTCCTTCCTTCCTTCCTTCCTTCCCTTCCTCTCTCCCTCCCCCATGAACCAGTTCAGGACCCCACAGAGCAGCAACGTCCAATGTACCAGAACGGATCTTGTGAGAGATTTCATGTTTTTTTGTTGTTGTTTTGTTTTGTTTTTTTTCCTTAAAGAAAGCCCTTAAGATACACTTCACTTTGGGCCGCACCAAACTGACGTCCGTGCTGCCAGCCCTCCTGCGACTGGAGACCATTGTGGGGGGAAGGGAGGGAAGGGAGGGGTAGGTCCTGGAAGAAGGGTAAGTGATGGATAGGCTGATTCCCCAAGGAACATCTGCATGCTAAATGAGGCATGCTTGTTAGCAGCAGGGAGACCCCACAAGGCCCCCGGCAGGTGCGACAGGAGATCCTCAGGCTGGCTGGGGCCAGTGTGAGGCCTCCCCACCATTTTTCTCCCCCTGCCCACCCCAAACATTCCAAACCTCAGGCCGGAAGCAATGGCAGAGGTTTTTTGTTTTACACACCTGGAGATTTCTCCAAGAACTGAAAATAGAGCTATATCCTTCAATCGAACAATTCCACTCCTGGGTATCTATCCAAAGGAAAAGAAGTCATTCTATCAAAAAGACACCTGCAGCAGGGCACAGGGTCTCATGCCTGTCGTCCCAGCATTTTGGGAGGCCGAGGCGGGCAGATCACCTGAGGTCAGGCGTTCGAGACCGAGACCAGCCTGGCCAACATGGTGAAACCCTGTTTCTTCTAAAAAAAAAAATACAAAAAGTAGACGGGCATGCTGGCACACACTTGTAAACCCTGCTACTCGGGAGGCTGAAGCAGAGAGATGAGAAGTTATTTAATGGGTACAATATACACTATTTGGTGGATGGATACGCTAAAAGCTCTGAGTTCACCATTCTGCTGTCTACACATGCAACAAAATTGCACTTAAACTCCTTAAATCTATAAAAATTTCAAAATAGGCCGGGCACAGTGGCTCATGCCTGTAATCCCAGCACTTTGGGAGGCCGAGGCAGGTGGATGACGTGAGGTCAGGAGATCGAAACCAGCCCGGTCTCTACTAAAAATATAAAAATTAGCTGGGTGTGGTGGTGCACGCTTGTAATCTCAGCTACTCTGGAGGCTGAGGCAGGAGAATTGCTTGAACCCGGGAGGCGGAGGTTGCAGTGAGCTGAGATCGCACCGCTTTCACCCCAGCGATAGACTGAAACTGTGTCTCAAAAATAATAATAATAATAATAAGTAAAGCATGCTTACAAACAAGTAAATACATACCTGGTAGTTGTCAGTTAGGGGAACCACAAAGCAAAGAGGCATTTCACCTGGATTTCTTCCCAGCCAGTCCTGCATATAGACACTGCATGTGTGTGTGTGTGTTTGCATGACTGCACACACATGTGACAGCTTGTGCATGGCCAGAGCAAGAATCTAGCAAAGAGAAAATTAGCCAGTGCCAACTCCCAGGCATAAATGTGTAACCACGCTGTGTGTGCATGCACATGTGTGGATGTGTGTGCGTGTACATGTGTGCACACAGACATGAGAACTTGTGCATGGCCACAGCAAGAATCTAGCAAAGAATAAATCTGCATATGACTCCTCCCAGGCATGCATGTGTATCCACAATGTGTGTGCATGTGTGTGCATGCACGTGTGTGGATGTGTGTATGTGCATGTGTGCATGAGTGCACACACACGTGAGAGTTTGTGCATGATCACAGCAAGAATCTAGCAAAGAATAAATCTGCATATGATTCCTCCCAGGCATGCATGTGTATCCACAATGTGTGTGCATGTGTGTGCATGCACGTGTGTGGATGTGTGTATGTGCATGTGTGCATGAGTGCACACACACGTGAGAGTTTGTGCATGATCACAGCAAGAATCTAGCAAAGAATAAATCTGCATATGACTCCTCCCAGGCACGCATGTGTAACCACACTGTGTGTGCATGTGTGTGCATGTTTGCATGACTGCACACATGTGAAAGCTTGTGCATGGCTGGACTAAGAATCTAGCAAAGGCAAAATCTGCATTTGCCACATCCCAGGCACGCATGTGTAACCACACTGTGTGCACGTGTGTGTGTGTGTGTGCATTGTACTCATGAGATGGCACACACACCACGAACAAAATAACCCTGCACCCAGAAGCCCACAGCCCACAGAGACGTTCAACAAATAGCCCCCAACCCACTCATTGCCACTGCCGTACAAATCAACTCCTGGGATCCTTCACCCCCCTCCCCGCTTCTTCCAACAGGACAAGGTCAAATGCTGTGTCCTCGTGGGCTATAAATATGCTTTCTACAGAGCTGGCTTGTTCCCAGCTCGCCTAATGAACGCCTACCTGACATTTGTTTTCACAACGGCAAAGCATCACAGTGTTCCCCACTCTAATCCCCTGCCTAATTCAATCTTTCTGCAGATCAAATGCGCGCACGGGCCCTGACAGATCTCTCAGTCACTTCCCATGAAGGACGGGGCTGCAGCCCTGTATCCCTCTCTCCTTTCTTTCTCTTTCTTTTCTCTTGCTTTCTTTCTTTTCTTTGTGTTTCATTTCTCTCCTTCCTTCCTTTCTTTCTTTATTTTTTCTTTTCCTCTCTCTTCTTCCTTCCTTCCTTCCTTCCTTCTTTCCCAGGGTCTTGCTCTGTCACCCAGGCTGGAGTGCAGTGATATGATCCTGGCTGGCTCACGGCAGCCTCCAACTCCTGGGCTTGAGTGATCCTTCTGCCTCAACTGAGTACGTAGCTGGAACTACAGGTGCGTGCCACCCTGCCTGGATGTTTTTAAAATTTTTTTTATAAAGAAAAAAAAAAAACTTAGCCAGGTATGGTGGTGGGCGCCTGTAGTCCCAGCTACTCAGGAGGCTGAGGCAGGAGAATGGCGTGGACCTGGGAGGTGGAGCTTGCAGTGAGCAGAGATCGTGCCACTGCACTCCAGCCTGAGTGACAGAGCGAGACTCTGTCTCAAAAAAAAAAAAATTTATAGACATAGGATCTTGTTATGTTTTCCAGGCTGGTCTCACACTCCAGGGCTCAAGCATTTTTTCTGCCTTAACTGCCTGAGTAGCTGGAACTACAGGTTTGTGCTACCACACCTGGATTATTTTTTAAATTTTTTTATAGACAAAGGGTGTTGTAATGTTTCCCAGGCTTGTCTGGAACTCCTGGGCTAAAGCAATCCTCCCCCCTGAACTGCCTGAGTAGCTGGGACTACAGGTGCATGCCACCATGCCTGGATAATTTTTTTTATAGCGATGGGGTCTTGCTATGTTGTCCAGGCTGGTCTCAAACTCCTGGGCTCAGGTGATCTTCCCACCTCAGCTTTCCTTATAGCTGGAACCATAGACACTCACCACCATGCCCTGCTCACTTTTAAAAATACTTTGTGGCCGGGCGCGGTGGCTCACGCCTGTAATCCCAGCACTTTGGGAGGCCAAGGTGGGCAAATCATGAGGTCAGGAGTTCGAGACGATCCTGGCCAACAAGGTGAAACCCCGTCTCTACTAAAAATACAAAAAATTAGCCGGGCGTGGTGGCGGGCGCCTGTAGTCCCAGCTACTCGGGCGGCTGAGGCAGGAGAATGGCGTGAACCCGGGAGGCGGAGCTTGCAGTGAGCTGAGATTGCGCCACTGCACTCCAGCCTGGGCGACAGAGCGAGACTCCGTCTCAAAAAAAAAAAAAATATTTCGTAGAGATGGAATCTCCCTGTGCTACCCAGGCTGGTGTCGAACTCCAGGAATCAAGTGATCCTCCTGCCTCAGCCTCCCAAAGTGTTGGGATGACAAGTGTGAGCCACCATATGCCCAATCTCCACAGTTTTTTATTTTGTGTGTCTTCTGTCTTTCCTTTTCTTTCTCTCTTCCTCTCTCCACAGCTAATGTCTAGTGTTTTTGTATTATTTTGTTTGTAAAATCAAGTTACAGCTTCAGAATGCACCCTCCCCTGCCCGTGTTGGTTTGTCTTATTAATGGTGACAGTAAAACCCACCTGGGATGACAGGCGCCCGCCACCACACGCGGCTAAATTTTGTATTTTTAGCAGAGACGGAGTTTCACCATGTTGGTCAGGCTGGTCTCGAACCCCTGACCTTGTGACCCGCCCACCTCAGTCTCCCAAAGGGCTGGGATTACAGCCGTGAGCCACTGTGTCCGGCCAAAAAATACATTTTAGGGTAAAATATTTAGATTTCCTCCAGGTCCTGCTAAGAGTCTGTTCTGTGTGTCTTATGACCCCCTTTTTAAAAATTTATTTACCTTTTTTTTAACATTAATGGTCAGCTGGGCCTAAACTCCAAGGGAACCAGATATGACAAGTGCTATCTGATCTCCATTTTCATCACTGCCAGCATATGAACCAGGGTTCGCTAAAGGGTGAACTAATAGGATTGATTAATATATAAAAGGGAGTTTATTGGCCAGGTGCAGTGGCTCACGCCTGTCATCCCTGCACTTTGGGAGGCCGAGACAGGTGGATCACCTGAAGTCAGGAGTTCGAGACCAGCCTGGCCAACATGGAAAAACCCGGTCTCTACTACAAACACAAAAAACTTAGCCGGGCGTGGTGGCGCATGCTTGTAATCCCAGCACTTTGGGAGGCTGAGGCAGGTGGATCACCAGAGATCGGGAGTTCGAGACCAGCCTGACCAACATGGTGAAACCCCGTCTCTACTAAAAACACAAAAAATTAGCCGGGTGTGGTCATGGGCACCTGTAATCCCAGCTACTCCAGAGGCTGATGCAGGAGAATCACTTGAACCTGGGAGGTGGAGCTTGCAGTGAGCTGAGATCGTGCCATTGCATTCCAGCCTGGGTGACAAGAGTCCCTGGCAAACCCGTGGTGCACGTCCTAGAGTGTAAAAACTGATGGAGCATGATGGAGTCTGTGCTCAAAGGCAGGAAGCATCCAGCTTGGGAGAAAGATGGAGGCTGTTAGATTCAGCCCGTCCTGTCCTTCCACCATCCACTGCCTGCTTCTATCCCAGCCCAGCTGGCAGCTGATGAGATGGTGCCCAAGCAGAGTGAAGGTGGGTCTGCCTCTCTCAGTCTACTGGCTCCAATGTGAATATGCTTTGGCGAGACCCTCACAGACACAGCCACGATGAATATTTTGCATTCTTAATCCCAGCACTTTGGGAGGCTGAGGCGGGCGGATCATGAGGTCAACAGTCCAAGACCAGCCTGACCAACATGATGAAACTGCATCTCTACCAAAAATACAAAAATTAGTCGGGCTTGGTGGCACGTACCTGTAATCCCAGCTACTGGGGAGGCTGAGGCAGGACAATCGCCTGAACCCGGGAGGCGGAGGTTGCAGTGAGCCGAGATCGCGCCACTGCCCTCCAGCCTGGGTGACAGAGCGAGACTCCGTCTCAAAAAAAAAAAAAAAAGAAAAGGTTCAAAGGGTTCAAATCCTTAAGATTTCATTTTTGGTTTACCCTATGACACAGAATATATTCTGTCTTTAGAAAACCTTCAAGGTAATAATGCATAAATGCCTCATTCCACTCCATCATCTGGATGTTTGGATGCCTCTCACCCAACTTATTTCTGGCCCTGTTTTCAGCTTATAATTAGTCTGAAAACTTCTAATACCATTTATGTATCCTCAAATGTGATCCAAACACCTAATACAACTGATATTCTGCCAGGCTCATCAAAGGAAGGATAATTCACGTTGGGGTTATACATTTTTCTTTTAATGATTTGATAACGATTTATGGATTGATTCAAAAGAATAATGACAATAAAAATCTACTGCAGAATTCTTCTTAATTATAGAAAAAGCACTTCATAAATATTGAAATCTGTTCTTATGTGCGAATGCCCTGATTTTTCTATATTTGGACACATTCCGAACACAATTATTTGGTGATTAATCTATTTTTTAAATTTTCTGTTCATTAGTCTTTTGATGAAAGTTTATCTAAGCAAAGATCACACAGAGTTAGTGCACAAGGAGAATGGAATATAGATCATCGTATGAACGGAGAAGGAAGACAAGAAAATGGCCTCATGCTGGCTACTAAGGCTGTATCTTTAGGGGACAAATGAATTCTCAATTTAGCACTTTAGCCCCCTTCATTTTCCATCGGGAGGGATGATCACAGCTGACTGAGTCATCATAGAACCCCATTCATTTTCTTTCTTTCTAAAGCACTTACAAAATATAAATAGATGATATATTGATAATGTAGAAGAAGAAGAACCACTTATAATATATAATATATGATGTCATGGGTTAAAGAGGGGAATAATATATAATATTTAATGTTATAGGTCAAATAGGGGACTCTCAAAAAAAAAAAATATGTTGAACTCCGAAGCCCTACAACTGGGCAACGTGATCTTATTTGGAAAGACAGTCTTTACCAATGCAGTCAAGTTAGAATGACATCATCCTGGATTAGGATGGGCCCTAAAGCCAATGACAGGTGTCCTTCTAAGAGACGGAAGAGGAGGCACAGACACAGAGGTGGAGGCCACGTGGAGACGGAGGCAGAGACTGGAGTGATGCAGCCACAAGCCCAGGGATGCCTGGAGCCCCCAGGAGCTGGGAGAGGCAGGAAAGAGCCTTCCCTGCATCTTCCAGGGGGAGCCAGGTACAATGCCAAGAGATTGAATGATGGCCCCAAAAGATAGGTTCACATTTAAGCCCCCGAAATCTGTGAATGAGACCTTATTTGGAAGCAGGATCTTTGCAGATGTAATTAGTTAAGGATCTTGAGATCATCCTGGATTAGGGTGGGCCGTAAATGCAATGAGAGGTGTTCTTCTAAGAGACGGAATAGGAGACACAGACACAGAGGTGAAGGCCACGTGGAGATGGAGGCAGAGACTGGAGTGATACAGCCACAAGCTGAGGGACACCTGGAGCCCCCAGGAGCTGGGAGAGGCAGGAAAGAGCCAAGAGATTGAATGGTGGCACGGGTTTTGCAGCAATTTCTAGAAAAAAAAAATGCCCCCTTCTGGGTCATTGGGTCATTGCCTTGGAAAGGAGTGGTAACATCTGGGTGTTGTCATGGAAATGGGAACTGGTGGGTGTGTCTTATTGTATTTGTCTGTTCTCATGCTACCAATAAAGAAAGACATATGCAAGACTACGTACTTTATACAGGAAAGAGGTTTAATGGACTCACAGTTCCACATGGCGGGGGAAACCTCCCAGTCATGGCAGAAGAGCAAGGGACGTCTTACACGGCGGCAGAGGCAAGAAGAGAATGAGAACCACGTGAAACAGATTTACCCTTCTGAAACCATCAGATCTCATGAGACTTATTCACTACCATGAGAACAGTACGGAGGAACCACCCTATGATTCAACTCTCTTCCACAACACATGGGAATCATGGGAGCTACAATTCAGGATGAGATTTGGGTGGGGACACAGCCAAACCGTATCACTAACGGAGAGCTGCTTCTGCCCTAGACCTGCTTTAGCTAGACCTCAACCTGGTCCGGTGTCTTAGCCCTGCCTCTGTGGTCATGTCCTGCTTCCTACCTCAGAGGCATGAGAATGATGTAATTTCACTTCAAAGAACATTAGCCGCTGCATGGAGAATGACTGGAAGAAGGCAAGAATGGGAGTTGAGGAGCACTTGGGGAAGCTGCCGTCTCTGTAGTGAGCGTGTGGTGGCTGAAGCTTCAATGAGGGTAGCAGCATCCCAGGGAGAAGGGGAGGGAAAGTTAATGTGGACCTTTAATAATAATAATAATCTGCTTCTAGCTGCAGATTCTACCTGAGATCATCTGTATCTGAGTCCTACACACTTCATTCTCAGCACTGTCTGGGTGTGCATGGTTCTGTGTTCACCCTGGGTGAAGACATCTATGACTCATAGGGCAGATGACCAGAATGCTTTCTTTTTTTCTTTTTCTTTTCTTTCTTTTTCTTTTTTTTTTTTTAAAGACTGAATCTCGCCAGGTGCGGTGGCTCAAGTCTGTAATCCCAGCACTTCGGGAGGCTGAGGCGGGCAGATCACAAGGTCAGGAGATCGAGATCATCCTGGCTAACACGGTGAAACCCCGTCTCTACTAAAAATACAAAAAAATTAGCCGGGCTTGGTAGTGGGCGCCTGTAGTCCCAGCTACTTGGGAGGCTGAGGCAGGAGAATGGCGTGAACCCGGGGGGCAGAGGTTGCCGTGAGCCGAGATTGTGCCACTGCACTCCAGCCTGGGGGACAGAGTGAGATTCTGTCTCAAAAAAAAAAAAAAAAACAAAAAAAAACTGAATCTCACTCTGTTGCTCAGGCTGGAGTACACTGGTATGGTCTCAGCTCACTGAAACCTCCACGTCCTGGGTTCAAGCAATTCTCTTACCTCAACCTCCCCAGTAGCTGGGACTACAGGTGTCCACCACCAAGCCCAGCTCATTTTTTTTTGGATTTTTAGTAGAGACAGGGTTTCACTATGTTGTCCAGGCTGGTCTTGATCTCCTGGCCTCAAGTGATCCACCCACCTTGGTCTCCCAAAGTGCTGGGATCACAGGTATGAGCCACTGCACCCAGCCAAGGATGCTTTCAGGTCGAGGTCACAAGGACTGCATCTACATATGATAAACCCAAGAATACTCCCTGGAAACTGGGCCAAAGAATACAACATGGGAAGGATGTGATATGGCCCCAGCGAAACATGGCTGGGTTTTTGTTGTACTCAGGTGAAGGTTCAGTTGTGAGCCACACCAGGAAAAGATATGGAGACATCAGATCTCATGCAGAGGAGGAGAGGTCAAGTGTATTCTGTCCCCAGTCCTGTGTAGGATCTGGGCTGATGACACCCTCCTCACCTTATGGATTTCTCACAACAGAGAGATTCCAGAAAACAGCCTTAGATATCGGCAAACTTCCCTTGACAATGCACTATCACGCTCACCCTACAAAAGTCCCTTTTGGTGACAGACACACTTAAAGTCATCTCCATGGACCATGGCAAAATAAGTGGTTAAACCTTCTCAGATGCATTTCTGTTACCTCGATATGGATGTAGGTTGAGTATTAATCTCACTAAATGCTGTCTAGAGAGTGAAACTCCACAACTTTCATCTGCATAAGAAAGATATCTTATGATATGCTAATGATAAAGGTGGAATCCTTAATGAGTATTATAATTAAGGACAAATAATTAAATGCTTACCTTTTTTGGATTCTTTGAACATCAGCCTCAAAGCTGTCTGCATTGATAAAATATGGAATAGACAAGACAGCTAGTTCTTCTCTTCCTGATATTTTGGCTTCAGTGACTATTTTGGGGGGCTCTGGGACTGTCCACCTCTACAGTGTTGTGGCCAAATTGGAAGAGTGGAATGAAAATGTAGGCTCTGGGCTGATGAGACCATTCTCACTTCATCTATTCCTCACACAGGGAAGGAGAGGTCAAGTGTAGAGGTCCTGATCCTGTGGAGGTCGTGGGCTGATGAGACCCTCATCACTTCATGTATTCCTCACACGGGGAGGGAGAAGTCAAGTGTATTGAGGTCCTGGTCCTACGGAGGTTGTGGGCTGATGAGATTCCCCCTCACTTCATGGGTTCCTCAGTCAGGGAATGAGAGGTCAAGTGTATTGAGGTCCTGGTCCTACGGAGGTTGTGGGCTGATGAGATTCCCCCTCATTTCATGGGTTCCTCACTCAGGGAATGAGAGGTCAAGTGTATTGAGGTCCTGGTCCTCGGCAGGCTCTGGGGTTGTGACACCCTTTCTACTTCATGAACTCATCACAGCAAGGAAGCAGTCTATTAAGGTAAAGTGTATTAAGTTCATAGTCCTGTACAGGTTGAACTGACCGTGTTTAATATCATTTACTTCTCACAGATGACTTTATCAACCCTGGGTCACCTACAATCCTGGGATTAACTCCACCCCGGGTTGCTCGTTTTACCCCTCTACGCCCTCAGAACACCTACCCCTGCTCTTCTCAATGACAGAGGAATTTCAGAGGTAGTTCAGCCACCAATGATCCATACACAAACAAGGTGACCCTTCAACTTCTTACATGTAATACGCTGAAGAATGGAATTAATTATATTTCAGTAAAAATGAAATTGTCCTGGGCACTGTAAAAGTAGGCTGGGTACAGTGGCTCGTGCCTGTAATCCCAGCATTTTGGGAGGCCAAGATGGGTGGATCACCTGAGGTCAGGAGTTCAAGACCAGCCTGGCCAACACGGTGAAACCCCGTCTCTACTAAAAATACAAAAGTTAACTGGACATGGTGGTTCACACCTGTATCCCAGCTACCCAGGAGGCTGAGGCAGGAGAATCACTTGAACCCGGGAGGCGGAGGTTTCAGTGAGCTGAGATTGTGCCACTGCACTCCAGCCTGGGCGACAGAGCGAGAATCTGTCTCAAAATAAATACGTAAATAAATCGATAAGAAGAAATTAATGAACTCCGTCCCCCCACACACACAAAAAAAAAAAATGCCACGCCTGTCTATGAAGTTTTTTTTTTTTTGAGACAGAGTCTCGCTCTGTCGCCCAGGCTGGAGTGCAGTGGCGCAATCTCAGCTCACTGCAAGCTCCGCTCCCAGGTTCACCCCATTCTCCTGCCTCAGCCTCCCAAGTAGCTGGGACTACAGGTGCCCGCCACCACACCCGGCTAATTTTTTTTTTTTTGTATTTTTAGTAGAGACAGGGTTTCATCGTGTTAGCCAGGATGGTCTCAATCTCCTGATCTCATGATCTGCCTGCCTCAGCCTCCCAAAGTACTGGGATTACAGGCGTGAGCCACCGTGCCCAGCCCGTCTATGACATTTTGAAACCAGAAGGAGAATGGCACAAACTGGAGAGGTTACTCTTGAAGCCAGGGAACAGAGGGAACCCTTATTCAAGCGATTCTCCTGCCTCAGCCTCCCAAGTAGCTGGGATTACAGGTGCCCACCAGCATGCCCGGCTAATTTTTTGTATTTTTAATAGAGATGGGGTTTCACCGTGTTAGCCAGGATGGTCCCCATCTCCTGACCTCGTAATCCACCCACCTCGGCCTCCCAAAGTGCTGGGATTACAGGCGTGAGCCACCCCACCTGGCCTGTCCACTGTTATCTAAACAGACTCAGCTGTTTTGTGCACCCTGCCCTGTAGCAAAAACAAACAAACAAAAAATAATCTATCTCTAAATGCTATTCTAACCCATCTCTAAATTCTATTCTATCTGTCCTGCTTACAGATAGCATATAATTTAGACCCAGGCTGGGTGCAGTGGTTCACGCCTGTAGTCCCAGCACTTTGAGAGGCTGAGACAGGTGGATTGCTTGAACCCAGCCTGAATGACACACACAAAAACACCCAACTCCACCAAAAATACAAAACTTAGCCAGGCATGGTGGTTCATGCACCTGTGATCTCAGCTACTTGGGAGGCTGAGGCAGGAGGATCACCTGAGCCCAGGGGACAGAGGTTGCAGTGAGCCGAGGTTGTACCACGGCAGTCCAGCCAGAGTGACAGCGTGAGGCCCTGCCTCAAAAAAAAAAAAAAAAGGAAAAAAGAATAGAATTTAGGACCGACACTCTGTCCAGGTCTAAATGTCTACACTCCCAACTGTAGAGTTGAGTGTACTTTTTGTATCACTCAGCCTGGATTCAAGTGATCCACCTGTCTCAGCCTCCCAAAGTGCTGGGACTGCAGGCATGAACCACTACACCCAGCCTGGGTCTAAATCCTATTCTATCTGTCCTCCCTACAGTTATAATCAAGTTTAGAGATGGGTTACAATAGAACTTGGAGGCCAGGCGCGGTGGCTCACGCCCATAATCCCAGCACTTTGGGAGGCCGAGGCCGGCAGATCGCTTCCAGAACTTCAAGATTAGCCTGGTCAACATGGTGAAACCCCGTCTCTACTAAAAATACCAAAAATTAGCCGGGCCTGGTGGCAGGCGCCTGTAGTCCCAGCTACTCGGGAGGCTGAGGCAGGAGAATCGCTTGAACCTGCGAGGTGGAGCTTGCAGTGAGCCAAGATCTCACCACTGCACTCCAGCCTGGGGGACAGAGTAAGACTCTGTCTCAAAAAATAATAATAATAATAAAAAATAGAATTTTGAGGTAGGTCATTTTCTGCAGGGCAGCTGGTCAAGCTGGTAGATACTGTAAGGGCAGTTAAGTCTCAGCTCCTGAACGGTGATCTAACCCCCTCTGAGTGCTGGTGTTCAGTCTCAGCTCCTGGCTGAGTTAATTGCTAGCAGGTTTACGAAGCATCTAATTGAGCTGGACATCTCCGTGAGCTCTGGCCCCCAGGCCGTTGCAAGACGTCTTGGACATAAGGCAGCCTGCAGGTTATTTAGTACGTGTGAGGACTTTGCATTTTTCTTTACCCTCCATATGAAAATAGTTAACCGCAGTGAAACATCCCACCCCTGCACTTTGCAAAATGGTGAAATTAAGTTTTCCATGGAGCCGCTGAGGGCCGGCGGCGAGCAGCCCGGGAAACACAGTCTTCATTGATTCTGCAGAAAGAAACTTGTTCATATTCAACAACGATAACCTTTCAGAAGGTTTCGAAAGCAAATCTGACACCCCATTAAAAGGCAAATGATTTTTTTTTCTCTCCACACAAGAAAAAGAAACTTTTAAAACACAGAAGGCTATTAATAAATAATGGGGCTCTTTTTTTTTAATATAGGAAACGCTGACATCAAAGGGAAGCCGTAAACTGTATCGGAGGCTGCGTGTCGGACCCCGTGCCTTAATTCTCAAGGCAGCAAGGGTCTCTTGTTTTTATTAGTTGGGCAAAAGATATTTTATTGAATGTCACATTGTAATTTGATTTTAAAAGGAATAGAAAAAAGATGACATTTTTGAGTCCATAACACTGCATAAAAAAAAAGGAGAAAAACTCTATTCACTCTAAATGCTCACTGCCACACAGAAAAATGCCATTACCCCAGAGAAATCTCTGCACCAGAAAACAGAAAACGTGAGCATTTTCAACGTACACATATACCATCCCTCACTCATGTTCTGTGGCAGTGGCCATCCTTAAAACAAGAATTAAAAAAAAAAAAAAAAAAAGGATGGCGTATTCTGTATTCCCAAGGGGAGAATTCGCTAGAACTGCACCCATGACTGTAGGGTTTGCTTTTTGTAGATATCATTTATTCATACGTTAAGTTTTTTTTTTTTGCAAGCTGAGAGCTGCCCACAAAAAATTAGCATGCTGGTTGGACGCGATGGCTCACGCCTGTCATCCCAGCACTTTGGGAGGCCGAAGTGGGCAGATCACCTGAGCTCAGGAGTTCGAGACCAGCCTGGCCAACATGGAGAAACCCCATCTCCACTAAAAATACAAACATTACCTGAGCATGGTGGCGGATGCCTGTAATCCCAGCTACTCGGGAGGCTGAGGCAGGAGAATCACCTGAGCCTAAGGGGACAGAGGTTGCAGTCAGCCAAGGCTGTACCACGGCAGTCCAGCCAGAGTGACAGAGCCAGGCCCAGCCTCAAAAAAAAAGAGGAAGAAAGAATAGAATTTAGGCCTGGACAGACATTCTATCCTAAATGTCTATACTCCCAACTGTAGAGACATTCAGGCTTAAATGTCTACACTCCCAACTGTAGAGCTGGGGTCTTTTTGTATCACTCAGGCTGCATTCAAGCAATCCACCTGCCTCAGCCTTCCAAAGTGCTGGGACTGCAGGCGTGAACCACTGCACCCAGCCTGGATCTAAATTCTATTCTATCTGTCCTGCCTACTTTTGCACCTGCCCGATAGGAATTCCCTGCCTTGCATTCTGAAACGTCTCAGAAAAGAGGGTCACTCCAGCTCCATGGGGGAACCGTCTTCTTGGCCGTGAAGTCTCTGGAAGGCTAACGCCGACGCACAGCACCTGGACTAGACGGGGTGTGCCTTTGGGGCTAACTGTGGCCTTCTCCCCACAGATGTGGGAGTCCATCTCTCAAAACGAATGGACCTTTTTGTCCTTCTCATCTTTCTTCTGTG
Organism: Hylobates moloch; assembly: GCF_009828535.3. Lineage (NCBI taxonomy): Eukaryota > Metazoa > Chordata > Mammalia > Primates > Hylobatidae > Hylobates > Hylobates moloch. The sequence continues at coordinate 903,484 of NW_026652321.1, forward strand.
TCGTTAGAGAGTTGACTTCCCTGAGTGTGGAATGGAATTAAGCATGGGTTGCCTGTTTAGCTGGGTTCATGGAGGGGCTCTGATTCTCCATAGACCCCAAGAAGAGCTACCTTGTCTGCCCATGTGTTGACCACTCCCAGGAAACCAAGAGCAGAGGGGGACCACCAAGCCACAACCAACCAGCCCTCTAAGGGGATCCTCGAATACCCATCACCACCTGCCCCAAGGGGCTCCTTTACCTTAGTAGACAATTCCGAGAATGCTGCTGTGATGGTCATGTTCCTCTTTCACATGCTTCTGCTATATCCACATATACATATTTGGTAACAGGATTTTTAAAAATATATTTTCATATAAATTTATTTATTATATGCATTTATTTAATATTTATATTAAGGAATATTTAAATTTATTTCTTAATATAAATATTAAATATTGGTGTAATAGATACATGAATAAATTTATTTAAATTAATTCATTAAGATAAATATTAAATCATAAATATTTGTGTAATATTTATACTAATGAATAAACATTTCTTTAATATTTATATTTAATAAATTTATTTATTTAATATTTATATTAAATATACTAAAAATTATTTAATATATCACATTAATCAATACATTTATTTATATTTATTTATATTTACAAAATATTTGTATAATATATAAACCAATAAATTTATTTAAATTTATTCATTAAGATAAATATTAAATATTAAATAATAAATATTTGTGTAATATTTATATTAATGAATACATTTATTTAAATTAATTCATTAATATAAATATTAAATACTAAAT
>NW_026652321.1:914284-936982 GCF_009828535.3 Hylobates moloch
GAGGTGCTCAGAGCAGCAGAAACTCCAGGAAGAGAGAGTGTGGATGAGGAGATGGGGGCAGGAGGAGAGAAGAAGGTCTCAAAGAATCAGGAATTTTCGGGGTCTTTTGGACAAGGCTGGTCTTGGGTCTTAGCCCTGGTGTCACGGACGGGCGTTGTAGGAATTACTGAGCAAGGGCCGGGGCTGAAGTCCAGCAACCAGATGTGCACAAAGATGTGAGTGGCTGGAGCAGGGGCTCTGTGTGGGACGTGGCAACGGACTCAGGGGCCAAGGAGGGAGATGGTATGACATTCAAACGGTGTTGACAGCTGGTGGCAGAGACCTGTTTGAAGACCTTCCCTTCTAACTGGGGATTGGGAAAATGTTGGTTGAAGGACACAGAGCATCAGTTTCTCAGGAGGAAAAAATTCAAGAGCTCTAACTACCGAGCATGGTGACTGGTAACATTGTATCCATTTATAATGCAACAAGATAACATTGTTGATAATAATATATGCATTGTTTACTTAAAAATGGCTTAGTTGATGTTACTGTTTCTCGCCACAAATCAATAGTAACTCTGAGAGATAGGACATTGGCTAATCAGCTTAATGCCACCAATTCTACAATGCATACAGATGTCAAAACCTCATGGCACACAACCTAAATATGTACAACTTTCAGTTGTCAATTAAAACATTAATGAGGCTGGGTGTCGTGGCTCACACCTGTAATCCCAGCGCCAGCACTTTGAGAGGCCAAGGCTGGAGGATCGGTTGAGGCCAAGAGTTGGAGACCAGCCTGGGCAACAAAGGGAGGTGCTGTCTCCACAAAGGAATTTAAAAATTAACCAGGGGTGCTGGTGCATGCCTGTAATCCCAACTACTCGGGAGGCTGACGTGGGAGGATCATCTGAGCCCAGGAATTGGAGACCAGGCCGACTGAAACCTTGTCTCTACAAAAAAAAAAAAAAAAAAATTAAAATTAGCCAGGTGTGGTGGTGTATGGCTGTAGCTCCAGCTATTCAGGAGGCTGAGACGGGAGGATCACTTGAGTCCAGGAGTTCTAGATCAGCTTGAGCAACACAGTGAGACCTCATCTCTGCTAAACAAACAAACAAACAAACAAACAAACTAGTCAGGTGCAGTGGTGCACACCTGTAGATCCAGCTACTCGGGAAGCTGAGGTGGGAGGATTGCTTGAGCCTGGGAGGTTGAGGCTGCAGCGAGCTGAGATTGCATCACTGCACTACAGCCTGGGCAAGGGAGCAGGACCCTGTGTCTTAAAATGCAATGCAATAAAGCCTGTAATCCCAGCACTTTGGCAGGCCAAGGCGGGCAGATCACGAGATCAGGAGATCGAGACCATCCTGGCTAACACGGTGAAACCCCGTCTCTACTAAAAATACAAAAAATTAGCCGGCTGTGGTGGTGGGCGCCTGTAGTCCCAGCTACTTGGGAGGCTGATGCAGGAGAATGGCGTGAACCTAGGATGCGGAGGTTGCAGTGAGCCGAGATCGCACCATTGCACTCCAGCCTGAGTGAGAGAGCAAGACTCCGTCTCAAAAAAAAAGAAGCAATGCAATGAAATTTTATTTAAAAATAAATAGAAAAAGAAAATTAAAAGCCTCTCTTGAAGATTCCAAAGAGCAGAAGCTAACGCCCGGCTGTGAAAACAGTATCCCACGACACTGGTTTTATCTCCACTAAAATAAGCTATGTGGGAAGAATCTGCAGGGCTTATTCCCCTCCCCAAGATACGTTGTAGATGCCCCAAAATGCTTCCCACCCGGGGCAGCTCTCCACGAGCCGCCACAGCCTCCAAGAAATAAGTTTCTTTTCCATCTGCACCTGTGGATTCTCATCTCCCAGGTCCCCGTATCTCTGGCCGGTGCTGGCCGTGCAGACACTTTCTGCAGCACTGCAAAGCGAAACCTCAGGCGGATGCAAAACCATCATTAGGATGGCAGAGCCGTCCTCATGCAGAGTGACCAGACCAGGGCAAGATGAAAGGCAGAGTCCCCAGTGGCGGCCTCGGGGGTCCTGGCCATGCCATCAGGAGGGCCCCCTCACTCTCTCTGGGGACTATGCTGTGATCAGAGCTTGAGCTCACAGGGGCCGGGCTGCTCTGTGGCCATCCCAGCCCCAATTCTAGGAAATGCTTGCTTGCTGTTCACTGCAGTTAAATTTTTAATTTTTTTTTCCAGTTCCAACGCAGGCTGGTCCTTGCCTCTAATAGATCTAATTATCAGAAAATGCACTTTGCAATCAGTCCCACACAACACAGGCCTTCTCTTGCAGTATGCCAGCCAGCTGTTTTGAAAGGCACAGCTCTAATCTCTTTGCCTCCACATGTTGAAGCACATGAAAGTAATTTTCTGCTCAACTGTCTATAAGTAATTAGGCTGCCATGTAAAAGCGGGTCTTTATGCATCCGTTTGGAATGAGGTACTCTCTGTGCATACGGAGTAATTATGAGCCACCCTCTTCCGCGGTAAGGTACATCTTATGCATTTTACATGAGCGCCGGTTATTAACATAACCTGACGATCAAAGCCCTCTGGATGGGCTGTCTTCCTTTTCATGTAACGGGCTCAAATTCCCCAGAAATATAATAATTTGAAAACGGGGCAATGGTGATTTGTTTCAGCTGTAATTTGTTAAGTTTTTTTTTTTTTCTGCCCTTTGTTATTTGCCTAGTATAGACCGGGGGCTACTGGGGGTTCTGCTACACACAAACAAGTGTTCTGCCTGCCCGGCGAAGTGGGTTTTAATATGCAGAAGGGGTCTCGGGGCTGCAGACGCACAGATCGAATGCCTTAATCTTATTAATTAGGAGGTCAGGAGAAGAGTTGCATTTGCCTAAGTGAGTCCTGTGCAGAGAAGGACTGTGGTTCCGAAAAATAGTTTGTAGACACCCCAACCAGACACAAACTATGTGCTTTTCAGACCATCCCAGTGGTGGCTGAAGAGGTTTGTGTGGAACCTTAGGATACCATCTTTATGTCGTCTAATGCATCAGACAAACAGTGCTAGGAATTCCATGCCCATTGGCTGTTCTGTGCCAGCGAGATGCATGGACAGGTGGCACGCTGCTGGGGACAAGAAATGATAAGATTAAGTTTAACGTCTGGGCGTGGTGGCTCACACCTGTAATCCCAGCACTTTGGGAGGCCAAAGTGGGTGGATCACTTGAGGTTAGAAGTTCGAGACCAGCCTGGCCAACATGGTGAAACCCCGTCTCTACTATAAATACAAAAATTAGCTGGGCATGGTGGCACGTGCATGTAGTCTCAGCTACTCAGGAGGCTGAGGCTGGAGAATCACTTGTCCATTTGGACGCCTGAGAAGAAATTTATTGAAAAAAATATTTCAAATGCGTATCTGAGATGTTATTCATAGTTCTTCTTCTTCTTCTTATGACTATTTATGGAGGTGGGGTCTCACTATGTTGCCCAGGCTGGAGTGCAGTGGCACAATCTTGGCTCACTGCAACTTCCGCCTCCCAGATTCAAATGATTCTCCTGCCTCAGCCTCCCGAGTAGCTGGGACTACAGGCGCCCGCCACGCATTGGAGGCTAAATGTGCCACACAGAATCACTGAGCATGTTTAGGCAGGCAAGAATAAGAAACTATATATAATATATTTATATTATACTATATATAGTATATAATATATAGTATACTAATGTATATATATTTATATTATACTATATAGTATATAATATATAGTATACTAATGTATATATATTTATATTATACTATATAGTATATAATATATAGTATACTAATGTATATATATTTATATTATACTATATATAGTATACTAATGTATATATATTTATATTATACCATATAGTATATAATATATAGTATACTAATGTAAATACAATATATTATATAGTATGTATACATAATATATTAATATATAATATAATATATAATATATAAAGCTATATAGTGTATAATATATATGATATATAATATCTTAAAATATTATTACAATATATCATATACAATTATATATTATATAGCTTTATATGTTATATATTATGTAATATGATATATAAGATTGCATATTATTTTAAGATATATAATGTATAATATATGATATATATTATTATAACATATATTGTATATCATATTATATATTATATATTTAAATATATTATTATAATACAATATATAATTATATATTATGCAGCTTAATATATTATGTATTATATTAATGTATTATATACATAATATATAATATATATGTTATATGTTATATGTATATATTGTATACATCAATATATTATATAACAATTTATATATTATATACATTAATATAATATATATTTTTAATTATATAATACATTTACATATATACATTAATGTACTATATAGTGATATATTTACATGTTACATATTATATATACATTAATATACTATGTAGTAATATATAATGTATATTCAAGAACTATATATAAGAAATTATATGTATAGAAATATATAAACTGTATATACATATATATATGTATATATAGTTTCTTACATATAGTTCAGTGGCATTTGGTGATTTTTTTTCCCATTAAGCCAACTCCGTGTATATCTTTGCCTAAAAATAAGCTGCTGAAATTTATAACAAGAGATATAAACAGATTAACCTACGACACTGGACCCACTTCCCCGACACACACACACACACACACACACACACACACACACACACAGGATAATGAGATCCCTGCTTTTAAACGCAATAATTATACCATTTCCAAACACCCCCATCACGACAGCCCCACGATGATCAAAATTCCTTTCCTACAATTTAAAAAGAAAATTCCTCTCTGTGGAGATGGCCACCACGGACATTACGTCTTCAGCGACCCAGAGTGTTCCGCTTCATGGCAAAGGTGATTAGTGTCGCTTGTTCCTTGATGGATGACTGTGGGGCTGTTTCACTTATTTTGACCTTGTAATAAATAATCAGGTCATGTTACAGCAATTTATTTGCTTGGCGGAATGGTTGTTACATGGTGGTTCAAGTTGTGATAATGTGGAGTGGCCACTTGGCCCCTAATTGCAGGCTTGGTAAACATCCAGGGTTTTCGCTGCTATTGTTCTGCTGAAACGGTTAAGAAGTCTAAATCCTTAATAGCTGCAAAGACAGAAAAAGAGAGGAAGAAGGTGATTAGGTTAGACACTTAAATCCTCTCAGCCATCTGACTGATTGCCGTGGTCCAAATGTCCCAGAAAGAAACAGAGGTCACAATTGTATTTTTCTGACCTCATCTGGTTCCATTTTTTTTTCTTCCTCCCTTAGGAATGAGACGGGATTTCTCCATGACTTTGGAATCCGGTTTATGGGAGGACATGATGCAGATGAAGTAAGATGGTTCTTTCACGACACATCGGCGTGAATTGGCAGCTGGGCAAGTTCTGTGTCTGTCTACTCAGTAGAAACTATACAGGCTTGAAAGTAATATTAAGAAGACAACGTTAGGGATGGACGCCAACCTCTTTGCAGAAAAGAACTGCTCCTGAAGTGTAAAAAACTGCAGAAAAAATCAACCAGACTACCAAAAGGGGATGTTTTAGCCATTCTCTACTCTCACTAGCGGAAAAAAAAACAAAAGCTGTCACTGGCCACATTTCCAAATAAAACAAAATTTCAGTCAAAATATTTAGCAGTAGGGTGCACTTGGTCAAAAGAAGTCAACCCTTGGCCTGGTGCGGTGGCTCATGCCTGTCATCCTGGCTCACACCTGTCATCCCAGCACTTTGGGAGGCCGAGGCAGGTGGATCACCTGAGGTCAGGAGTTTGATACCAACCTGACCAACATGATGAAACCCCATCTCTACTAAAAATACAAAATTTAGCTGGGTGTGGTGGTGTGAACCTGTAATCCCAGCTACTCTGGAGGCTGAGACAAGAGAATTGCTTAAACTGGGGAGGTGCAGGTTGCAGTGAGCTGAGATGGTGCCATTGCATTCCATCCTGGGCCACAGAGCAAGACCCCATCTCGAAAACAAAAAACCAAAAACAAACAAAGAAGTCAACTCTTTTAAAAATGTTAGTGGAATGAACAGAAAAACATGAAATAGCAATGGCTCCATAAGAGATGCCCCAATTTAATTAGCCTTCCTAAAACTAAAGTGTGGCCAGTAAAACTCGTAAGTGGAATCTCAGTTAGATTTTAATCAAATGTGTCAAGTGAATCAAATAACTTCCTTCTTTATTTAATCACATGAGGTTCCCTCTGTCATATTATACTAAGATGGTGTGGCATATTAAAATATTAATTATCTGGTAGGAGTGTAAATTAGTTCAACCATTGTGGAAGACAGTGTGGTGATTCTTCAAGGATCTGTAACTAGAATTACCATTTGACCCAGCCATCCCATGATTGCATCTATACCCCAAGGATTATAAATCATTCTACTATAAAGACACATGCACACGTATGTTTATTGCAGCACTGTTCACAATAGCAAAGAAGTGGAACCAACCCAAATGTCCATCAATGATAGACTGGATAAAGAAAATGTGGCACATAGACACCATGGAATACTATGCAGCCATCAAAAAGGATGAGTTCATGTCCTTTGCAGGGACATGGGTGAAGCTGGAAACCATCATTCTCAGCAAACTCACACAGGAACAGAAAACCAAACACCGCATGTTCTCACTCATAAGTGGGAGTTGAACAATGAGAACACATGGACACAGGGAGGGGAATATCACACACCAGGGCCTGTCAGGGGGTGAGGGACCAGGGGAGGGAGAGCATTAGGACAAATACCTAATGTAGATGACGGGTTGATGGGTGCAGCAAACCATCACGGCACGTGTATACCTATGTAACAAACCTGCCCATGCTGCACATGTACCCCAGAACTTAAAAGTAGAAGAATAAAAGAATTGGGGGGCACCCAATATTCGGTCCATAGTAGACCTGTAGGCTCCCAGAATACCCAGGTGTCTTGCTTTTAGGGTGAAGGAGGTAGCATTCTTGTTTGGGAACCCAGGAAAGCGTTCGGACCTGGCAGGACTCACTTCCTGGTGCCCCAGTTCCAGTTTCTTAGCCAGACATTCATTGCAACCTAGCTGTTTGGTTCAGAACCGATACTCACTGCTGCCCCCCTATACCCTACCCTAGCCTGAAACTCAAGATCCCAGGCAGAAGTGTGCCACCACCATAAGAAGACCATCTTGACGTCTCCGGAAGAGAAGGGTGTGCCAATAGGTTGTCATTTTCTAATATTTTAATTTTTTTAGTAGTTTTAGGTTCACCACAAAATCCAACTTTCTTTATCCAGTCTATCATTGGTGGACATTTAGGTTGGTTCCAAGTCTTTGCTATTGCGAACAGTGCCGCAATAAGCCTGTGTCTTTATAGTACAATGATTTATAACCCTTGGGGTATATACCCAGTGATGGGATTGCTGGGTCAAATGGTAATTCTGGTTATAGCTCCTTGAGGAATCACCATACTGTCTTCCACAATGGTTGAACTAATGGTTGAACTAATCGAACAGAAGGCAGAGAGATTTTTCCATCTACCCTCCACCTCACACACATGCATAGCCTCCTCCATTGGCAATTTCCCCACTACAGTGGTGCATTTGTTACACTCAATGAACCTCCATGGACACGTCATCATCACAACAGTTCACAGTTCACATTACAGCCCCTCCTAGTGGGTGGGGTACATCCCGTGTGATTGGACAAACGTACAATGACATAGATCCACCATTGTCATTTTACCCAGAGTAATCTGACTGCCCTAAAAATCCTCTCATCTCCACCCATTCATGCCCCCTCCCTGCATCCCTGATTCTTCCTGTTTCTGTCGTTTTGCTTTTTTCCACAGTGTCCTATAGCCGGACTCATAGAGGGAGTCACCTTTTCAGACTGGTTTGTTTCATTTGGTCATATGGAACTAAATTTCCTCTGGGAGTGTAACAATTTTAAGCCATTATGGTTGGGGTCATTTGTTATGCAGCATAGATAACTATTGCAATGGCTGAAACCAGCATACCTCATATGACCCATTAGATATTTGTAAAGACGGTTGCTAAAAAAAAAAAAAAAAAAAAAAGGGGGGGGGGGGGTGGAATTCCATGTGCTTTGAGGCATTATTTTGTTGGATTGTCAACATGCCTCAGCCGTCATGTTGAAAAGAAGTTGGAAGGAACCAGGGAACTCTCACGTTCTTAAAATTGGAGTGGCCACTAGGCTCTGTGGGGGACATTCCATAGGCACCATCTCATTTTATGTAACGACTCCAGATATGATGCACCATCATTCCTCAACGCATTTCACAGATGAGGACACTGAGCTCGCCGGCACGTCATAACTTGTTGAAGTCTCCAAGTACACAGCCCAGGAAATCCAAATCCTGGTCTTGCTCAAACTCCTTGACTCCTTCCTGAAGTTTTTTATGTTTGTTTGTTGTTTGTTTGTTTGTTTTTGAGACAAGAGTCTTGCTCTGTCTCCCAGGCTGGAGTACAGTGGTGCAGTCTCAGCTCACTGCAACCTCTGCCTCCCAGGTTCAAGCAATTCTCCTGCCTCAGCCTCCCGAGTGGCTGGGACTACAGGCACGTGCCACCATGCCCAGCTAATTTTTCTATTTTTTTTTCTAAGATGGAGTCTCGCTCTGTCGCCCAGGCTGAAGTGCAGTGGTGCAATCGCAGCTCACTGCAAGCTCCACCTCCCGGGTTCACACCATTCCCCTGCCTCAGCCTCCCGAGCAGCTGTGACTACAGAGGCCTGCCACCACGCCCGGCTAATTTTTTTGTATTTTTTTAGTAGAGATGGGGTTTCACCTTGTTAGCCAGAATGGTCTTGATCTCCTGACCTTGTGATCCGCCCGCCTTGGCCTCCCAAAGTGCTGGGATTACAGGTATGAGCCACCACACTGGGCCCTTCCTGCAGCTTTGTTCTGACTCCAAATGAGGGGGGTGCCCTTATTTCAATGCTCATCCTCTGTAATGTTCTCTGCAAAGAAGCCTTGTGTGCACCCCAGGATCACTCATAAAGAGAATTGCCAGGAAGGAGTTAATTTCTCAGAACAAGAGGGAATTTGAAGCCTTTCAGATGAATAAGTGCAAATTTTCACATGATATACACATTGAACAAATATGAAAAGGGGTGAATCTGGCCCCAAAAGAACTGTACGTTTTAAAATGAGCAGATGCTGAAGTGTGGGTATTTCATGTTCCCACTGACCTGGGAGACGGGTCCTCACACACGGAGCCACAGCGCCTGTTTTAAGCAGATGCGTTCAAATGTGCTACGGGTGAATCTCCAGCCAGGATCCCACAGAACTCACAGAGAGGACTGGTCACGTCGGGTGACGTTTGGGGGTTGGCAAAAAATGTTTTCAACTGGTTTTTCAAACTTTTGGGTTTTGGCAAAGCCCAATTTTAAAAAACAATTGTGTTCTTCTTTATTTTTAAGCCCATGAGTATTTCAAGGGAAATGCAATCCACATATCAGAAGAATTTTTATTCTACTCGACTCCAAAGAAAGTGGGCAGGTTGACTCGTTGGGGCATCAGTACCCTTGTGAGAGAAGTCAGTCTTTTCCTAAACTGAAGGATGCAAGGAATTGAACACAAAATAATTCAGTGACTCACCAGAAAAGAATAAAAAAAAATAGCAAGGAAATTCAGCCAGGGAAACGAAATGAGAACTCACCATACGACAACTTCAGTTTCCTACACAGCTTTGCTGTATCTCTGACTTGTCCCGGGCACACAAGAGGGGAAGATGAAATCAGACAAAACACAAATACCATTTCCTCACCTAAGCAGCCTCGTTCATAAAGACAGAGGGATGGTGGAAAAGTAGGGAACCCAGAGCTTATAACAATTGAGCAACATACTGGTCCCTAAAATCAGGTGAGCGCACACCAACTCCTGTACACGGTTACTGCTGGCTTTCTGCCTGCCCACCTTAGCTCCTGCCAATAGCCGGGCATTGCACAGGGTCCAGGGCCTGGTAGGATGGGCCCGGGAGGGGTCCAGACAGGGATGGGATTTTCTTCCAGAAAGCAGAATTGGAGGAAAGTTTCTTGGACACCTTTTTTGTTGGATTACAAATAGAGAAATGAGAGCCCGAAAGGGAAGAATCTCGTTACTAGAAAACAGCGGCATGGGATACACGCCAGGGAGGAGCTTTCTGGACGTGAGAGAGGATCCTTTGGTTTATGAGGGAGGAGCCCTCAGTCTATCCAGGGAGGAGGGAGGATCCCTTGGCTTATGAGGGAGGAGCTCTCAGTCTATCCAGGGAGGAGGGAGGATCCCTTGGTTGATGACGGAGGAGTTCTTAGTCCGAGGAGCTCTCAGTCTATCCAGGGAGGAGGGAGGATCCCTTGGTTTATGAGGGAGGAGCTCTGGTTCCATCCAGGGAAGAGGGAGGATCCCTTGGTTTATGAGAGAGGAGCTCTCAGTCCATCCAGGGAGGAGGGAAGAAACCCTCATGGGATTGTTTTATGTGTCCACTTTGCTGGGCCATGGCACCCAGATGCATGGTCACACATCATTCTGAAGGTTTCTGTGAGGGTCCTTTTGCTCTATCTCTATCTCTATCTCTATCTCTATCTCTATCTCTATCTCTTTCTGTCTGGACTACAGGCACCCACCACCATGCTCAGCTAATTTTTTGTATTTTTAGTAGAGATGGGATTTCACCATATTGGCCAGGCTGGTCTCGAACTCCTGACCTCAGGTTGTCCAACCACCTCGAACTCCCAAGGTGCTGGGATTACAGGCATGAGCCACTGTGCCTGGCCTAGAGCACCTTTTTAAATACAAGAGCACAAACTGCTTTGGGAGGCCCAGGAGGGTGGATTGCCTGAGGTCAGGAGCTCGAGACCAGCCTGTCCAACATGGTGAAACCCCGTTTCTACTAAAAATACGAAAAAAAAGTTAGCTGGGCATGGTGGTGCATGCCTGTAGTCCCAGCTACTCGGGAGGCTGAGGCAGGGGAATTGCTTGAACCCAGGAGGCAGAGGTTGCAGTGAGCCGAGATCAGGCCACTGCACTCCAGCCTGGGTGACAAAGTGAGACTCAAAAAAAAAAAAAAAAACCCACAAACAACAAACAAACAAAAAACAGGCATTTCCAAAACAATCATTCCTGTTATAAAACACAGAGCATTGAATGAGCTGTAGGGAACGTGCATTTGATTTAATTTGCTGACGTGTGCAGGACTTGGGACGGGTGCCCCTTCTTAGAGCCAAACGCAAGAGTCCCACACAGATTCCATTAGAAATCAATTAATCCCTGTCTGCTTGGAGACACTGCAATCATCACAGTTTGCGCATAGTGCCTGCTGCTTTTATGACTCCTAAATAAGTAGTCCCTGGGGACCCTGTAATGTGTAAACAGCATAACAAATGATCCTTTCTTCTTGCAGGCTCGATTTGCTCCTTAATTGGATCAGCGTGTCTCTGATAACAGGGAATGCTCATTTCATTCCTGCACGCACTCATCCAACGATCCATCTGCCCTCTTTTTAAGTCCAGAAAAATTCTATTTTTTCAAACTCATGTGTTTTTTTTTGGCCAACTACTGGAAACTAGACCTTTCTCACCCTCTCCTTCATCCCAGAGAAGCAAAGCAAATTTATATTTAGGGCATCATTTTCTACTAACTCAACCACATAGAAAAGATACACCAATTAGTGTAGGGCTGTGCCCCAAATGTAAGCTGGCTTACCCTCAAACATAACCCTCATTCTTCTGGTGGGATCGCTTCTCAGGACTCCGTTTGGCCAGTTTTCTGGGTGTAGCCCAGGTTTGTGCCCCCTAAAAAGAGGAGAGACAGCCAGTGCTACAAAATACCCCCCAAATGTCACATAGGCTGGGCACAGTCCCTCATTCTCATATTTGGATTCTCATGTTGGGATGGCCAAAAAGAAATTCCAAGCCACTCTCAGGCTTTGAATGAACTCATTTTCCTGGATGTTCCCCTGGAGGGGCTCTCATTTGTCAAAGAACAAAACAGTCATCTACAGAGAGTGAGTCTATCAGTAAATTTCCATCTGCTGCCCCCTCCCCCCATTCAAAACTCAAAGAAACAAACATAGTGAAAGTTGTGCTTTTGTTTGTTTGTTTGTTTTTGTTTTTTCAGCCACAGTCTTGCTCTTGTCACCCAGGTTGGCGTGCAATGACATGATCTTGGCTCACTGCAACCTCCGTCTCCCGGGTTCACGCCATTCTCCTGCCTCAGGCTCCCGAGTAGCTGGGACTACAGGTGCCCACCACCACGCCCGGCTAATTTTTTTTTTTTTGTATTTTTAGTAGAGACGGGGTTTCACCATGTTAGCCAGGATGGTCTCCATCTCCTGACCTCATGATTCGCCTGTCTCAGCTTCCCAAAGTTCTGGGATTACAGGCGTGAGCCGCCGTGCCCAGCCTAATTTTTGTATTTTCAGTAGAGACAGGGTTTCACCATGCTGGCCAGGCTGATCTCAAACTCCTGACCTCAGGTGATCCACCCACTTCAGTCTCCCAAAGTGCTGGGATTACAGGCATGAGGCACCGCACCCGGCCATTTATTTATTTATTTATTTATTAGCCTGGGATTACAGGTGCCAACCACCACATCTGGCTAATTTTTGCATTTTGAGTAGAGATGGGGTTTCACCATGTTCTCCAGGCTGATCTTGAAATCCTTTTTTTGTTTTTTTTTTTTTGCCATTTCTATAAGAGCTGATTTTTATTTATAGGTGGCTGTGAGTTGCACAGTCGCTGACTGCTGGACAGATTGACCAGGAGACATCTACCTGGCTCAGAAGGGGCAAATTAACTGTGCTTAAAGCAATCTTGGCCAGGCGCCGTGGCTCAGGCCTGTAATCCCAGCAGTTTGGGAGGCCCAGGAGGGTGGATCACCTGATGTCGGGAGTCTGAGACCAGCCTGGCCAACACAGTGAAACCCTGTCTCTACTAAAAATACAAAAATTAGCCAGGCGTGATCCCGCATGCCTGTAATCCCAGCTACTCAGGAGGCTGAGGCAGGAGAATTGCTTGAACCCGGGAGGCAGAGGTTGCGGTGAGCCGAGATCGTGCCATTACACTCCAGCCTGGGCAATAAGAGCAAAACTCCATCTCAAAAAAAAAAAAAGAAAAAGAAAAAGAAAAGAAAAGCAGTATCTGGGTACTGATAGATTATTTAGAGAGTGATTGCAGCTAAGCGGCTCTAATCTCTAAATCATTAAATAGTCAACCTATATTCATATTATATATATATATGTGTGTGTATATCTGTACCTATACATGTATGTACATGTGCATATATCCTTTATTTATTATTTATTTATTTATTTGAGACAGAGTCTTGCTCTGTCACGCAGGCTGGAGTGCAATGGTACAATCTCAGCTCACTGCAACCTCCGCCTCCCGGGTTCAAGTGATTCTCCTGCCTCAGCCTCCCAAGTAGCTGGCATTACAGGCATCCACCACCACACCTGGCTAGTTTTTATATTTTTAGTAGAGACAGGGTTTCACCATGTTAGTCAGGCTGATCTTGAACTTCTGACCTCAGGTGATCCACCCACCTCTGCCTCCCAAAGTCTTGGGATTACAGGTGTGAGCCACCATGCCTGGCACATATATCCATTAAAATGTACATGTAATATTTTCTTCAAAGCAACACATTGCAAAACTATTCAAGTAACTCAGAAGGAACTGTGATTAAAAAACAACCATCCCCATCCACCCATCCTCCATCTCATTCCCCAGAGAAAATCACGTTTCAATCCCAGAATTGTATTTCATTTTTATGATCTTCAGCATCTCACCTCTTCATAAGAAGTGCATTTTTTAATTTTTAATTTTAATTTTTTTTTTAGACAGAGTCTCACTCTGTAGCCCAGGCTGGAGTACGCTGGGGTAATCTCGGCTCACTGCAACTTCTGCCTCCAGGTTCAGGCGATTCTCCTGCCTCAGCCTCCCAAGAAGCTGGGATTACAGGCACGTGCCACTACGTAGCTAATTTTATATATTTAGTAAAGACGGGGTTTCACCATGTTGGCCAGGCTGGTCTCGAACTCCTGACCTCAAGTGATCCACCCACCTCGGCCTCCCAAAGTGCTGGGATTACAGAAAGAGAGAAAGAAAGAAAGAGAGAAAGAAAGAAAGAGAGAAAGAAAGAAGGAAGGAAAGAAAGAAAGAAAGAGAGAGAGAGAGAAAGAAAGAAGAAAGAAAGAAAGAAAGAAAGAAGAAAGAAGAAAGAAAGAAAGAAAGGAAAGAAAGAAAGAAAGAAAGAAAGAAAGAAAGAAAGAGAGAGAAAGAAAAGAGGGAGGGAGGGAGGAAAATGGAATAAAGGAGGGAAGGGAGAAAGGGAAGGAGGGAAAGAAAGGATGAAAGAAACAAAGAAAGGAAGGGAGGGAAGAGGAAGGAAGGGAAGGAGGGTGAGGGAAGAGGAAAGAGAAGAAGAAAGAAAATAGAAGGGAAAATAAGGGAAAAAAAATACTTGTAGGCTGCTGGGTCAGAGGCCTGTTGAGGAACTTATTTACCACATTCTCCAAGGACAAGATGGCTTTTGTAAGTGCCTTATGGAAATTAGTCCTTAGCACACAAGACATAAATCTTAATATTAAGATGATTTACCTCAACTTTCCTGCCATCTATGCCCCGTAAATTAAGCCCATAAATGCCATTTGCTTTGCCATTAGCTGAAGACAATTGAACAGACTCTTCTGCACACACAGAGTCCCATTCCCTCATTCCCCCTTTTCCTTCTCATTTCTCCCTGATCCATACCACCAGTCACAGCACCCGGGGGCACCCGCACGCTGACCGCCCTGACCCAACATGTGGGCCTGGTCAGCAGCTGACAAGAGAAGTCTAATTTAGACAATCTTGACTTGTGGTCTAGGAAAAAAAAATTCATTATTTATGAGTGCCAACAAAACTCTTTCATTGTTGTGCAATTTGAAACACATGTTCCTGGAAGTCTCCAGCCATTTGCGGAATATCATTAGTTGACGCTGAGAATTCGGCTGCAAATGAATACTGGTTTCCAGCACCTCAGATCTGGCTGCATTTACATCTCAGGAAGGAAAGGAACGAGGGTTTTCTTTTTACAATGTTCCCACATGTTCTCTCTGAGACACCTCATGCTAATAATTCGTTCCTCTGCACCCCTGTGTAAAAAGAAACGTGGAAATCAGAACTGGGGTCTTGGAGCTGCATCAAGAACTTTTCCTTGATGGTTGATGCCCCAACATGGACCAGGTGCTGGCTGTCACTGAAAACCAGAAGGACAAGCCTTGGTCTCAGATCACTCCTTCCTGTCACTCATCAGGAAATGTGTCTTGTTCTTGGACTTCCCAGCCTCCAGAACTAGGAGCAAATACATTTCTGTTCCTTATAAATTACCCAGTCCCTGATAGTCAGTCGTAGCAGCACAGAACAGACTAAGACAGACACTTCCTCCTTACGAAAGGTTCTCCCATGGAGAGGAACATGGTCACCTGACTCATGCCCCCCTCCCTCTTTCTCTGAGGATAGATTGAGCCATCTCATCAGCCACTATTTTTTTTTGTTATTGAGATGGAGTCTCGCTCTGTTGCCCAGGCTGGAGTGCAGTGGCACGATCTGGGCTCACTGCAACCTCCGCCTCCTGGATTCAAGCGATTCTCCTGCCTCAGCATCCTGAGTAGCTGGAAATAGAGGTGACCGCCACCCCGCCTGGCTAATTTTTTGTATTTTTAGTAGAGACAGGGTTTCACCATGTTATCCAGGATGGTCTCGATCTCCTGACCTCATGATCTGCCCTCATCAGCCTCCCAAAGTGCTGGGATTACAGGCTTGAGCCACCACACCCAGCCAACCCACTCTTGATGTCTAAGCTCTCCCCCATTTTTCCTTTCCTTGGGGAACTGAGTTTCTTTTCTGGCCATTTTTCACCCATTCTAAGCTGCATAGAAAGTGTCAGCCAATGCAGTAATCCCACTGCTGAATATGTACCCAAGATAAATTAAGTCAACACTTTATAGAGCTATCTGCACCCTAGTGTGCATTGCAGCACTATTTGCAATAGCTAAGATATGTAGTGAACCCAAATGCCTATCCATGAATGAATACAGAAAATGTAATGTATGTAGACAATGAATACTATTCAGCCTTAAAAAAGAGTCTGGGTGTGGTGGCTTATGCTTATAATCTCAGCACTTTGGGAGGCTGAGGCAGGAGGATCACTTGATTCCAGAAGTTCAAGACCATTCTGAGCAATATAGTGAGACCCCCATGTCTACAAAATTTTTTTTTTTTAAACTAGCTGGTCATGGTGGCACCTGTGGTCCCAGCTACTCAGAAGGCTAAGGTGGGAAGGTTGCTTGAGCTCAGAAGTTCCAGGCTGCAGTGAGCTGAGATTGAACCACTGGACTCCAGCCTGGGTAACAGAGTGAAACCTTGTCTCAAACAATAAAAATGAAAATAAAGGGAATCCTGCTATTTCCAGCAACAACGATGAGCCTGGAAGATACAATATCAAGTGAAATAAGTCAGACATTGAAAGACAAATACTACACAGTCTCACTCATATGCAAAATCTAAAAACATCAAACTCAACCAATCAGAAAGCAGAATGGTGGGTACCAGAGGCTGGCCACGGGGCATGGAGAGATGTTAGTCAAAGGGTGCAAGATTTTAATCAGACAAGAAGAATAAATGCAGGAGGTGTATTATGCAGCATGATGACTGTAGTTAAGAACAATGTATTGCATACTCTTGAAAATTACTAGAGAGTAGATATTAAATGTTCTTACCACAAAAATATGATGAGTATACAAGCTCATTCATATGTCAGTTAGTGGCATTGAGCCATTCCACAATGTATCCGTATTTCAGAACACATTGCACACAACAAAGACAATTTTTTTATTTGTCAATGGAATGAACTAATTAATTAAATGAATGTTGTTTCAAGAGAGAGACAGAGAGAGAGAGAGATAGAGAAATCCACCCATGGCTTACTCCAATAGTTCTTTGCAATGTTTATCTCTAAACATTAGGCTTGACCCGGTTTGTTCTAGAATCACTCTCTTTCCTTAAAATCTTTGCCTCTGATTTTTTTTCTTTCATATACCCATTTTCTCTCCCTAAACACTAGTACTTTATGTTGTACTTTCTCTTGGAAAAAAAAAAAAAAAAGCATAGAGAAAGCTGCCATATTATTCCAAATGGCTCTGTCACTCCAGAGGCAACCTAGCCAACCCTCTCTGAAATCCATGCCTGCATTTACTTTTATCTGCCATCTTTCTTTGTAAATTTGTGCTCACAATTCTCTTTCTTGTCCTCTGATTCTTTATGTTTTCAAATTTTCTGTCTTCCATGCACTATCAGTACTTTCCTATAGACACTTTTCAGGGTGCAGATTCAAGCCTGTGCCCTAAATTGTTTTGGGACTCGCCATGAGGCCAACATCATGTTGCCTTCTTTTTGTCTGCTCACAACACTATCCAAGTTTGAGGTCAGGGACTGTTGGGGGAGACTGAGTCTCACATGCTTGCACGGTCTCCTGTGTGCTGAAGTGTCTCCTCTTCAAAATGAAATATTCTCAAACAGCACAAGACCTTGCTAACCCTTCCTGTCTTAGTCTGTTTTTTGCTGCCATAAAAGACTACCAGGAACTGGGTAATTTATAAAGAATAGACATTCATTTTCTCACTGTTCTGGCGGCTGGTAAGTCCAAGACAAAGACACCATCATCTTGTGAGGACCTTCTTGCTGTGTCACCCCATGGAGAAAGAGCAAAGAGAGGAGAGAGAGAGAGAGAGAGAGCAAGAGGAGGCCAAACTCATTCTTTTAGAAGGAGAGAAACAGAGCAAGAGGTGCCCAAACTCATTCTGTCATCAGGAATCCACTCTTTCCATAACAGCATTAAACCATTCATGACAGCAGAGCCCTCATGGCCTGATGGCCTCGTAAAGGTCTCACCTCTCAACACTGTTGCAATAGCAATTACATTTCAACCTGCATTTGAGAGGGCAGAAACATTCAAACCACAGCTCCTGCAAACGCTGGAAGTCAATCATATCATCTGTGGTGCAATCAGAGATTTGTATTGCTCCATGTCCATGACATATTGAAAATAAGATGTGAGTTTTTATCTTTACATTCTCAAGAGGGATTTCTCTATGTTCTGCGTAGTGAAGCAGAAATTGCTCATTTACTTATAAACTGCATGATGCTCACTGGCTTTCATGGAGTTCCCTGAGCCAGCAGCCACCTCCAACTCAATGTTCTTTCTCCCTGCATTGACTGATTCCCAAGAAACTCAAGGGAATGACTCACCCCTTTTTCTTCCATTCCTCCCATGATGCCATCATCTTTCCCCCTCTTCTCGCCTTTTAGTTCCTAGGATATTTTTATATTCATTGTGTTCTGATAGAGCTCTGGAATTTGGGAGGCTTGAGGTTGAGGTGAGGAGAAGAGATAAAGAGGTCTAATCTCAGAACGTCCTCTCCTATAATTTTGGCTTAGAAATGACTCCCAAGGGAGTCGAACATCAATGACCCCAGAAATCAGGTTGCAGCTACCATGCAGCATTTCTCATCTCTTTTAACAGAGCTGTAAAACTGGTTTCCTCCTGGAAACCAGTTTGTGATTTTTTTATTTTTTAGAGATAGGTTCTTGCTCATCACCCAGGATGGAGTTTGGCCCCCTCTTCCTTTCTCTCTCTCTCTGCCTCTCTCTCTCTGTCTCTCTCTCTCTCTGTGTGTCTCTCTCTCTCCTCTCTTTGCTCTTCCTCCATGGCCTGACACAGCAAGAAGTTCCTCACCAGATGATGGTGCCTTTGTCTTGGACTTCCCAGCCTCCAGAACTGTGAGAAAATAAATGTCTGTTGTTTATAAATTATCCAGTTCCTGGTAGTATATTACAGCAGAACAAAACAGGAAGTTTTGACAGAATTATCAAAACAGGTTTCCAGCCTGGCATGGTGGCTCACACCTACAGTCACAGCCCCTTGGGAGGCCAAATTGGGAGGGTCATTTGATCCCAGGAGTTGGAGACCAGCCTGGGCAACACAACAAGACCCAATCTCTACAAAAAGTTTTTTAAAATTAGGCAGGCATGGTGGTGTCACCTGCAGTCCCAGCTACTTGAGAGACTGAGATGGGAAGATCACTTGAGCCCAGGAGTTCGAGGCTACAGTGAGCCATGATTGTACCACTGCACTACAGCCTGGGTGACAAGCAAGAAACTGTCTCTAAAAAATAAAAAACAACATCACAAACACACATAGAAACTCCCCTTGGTTTTTCTGTCATTAGCATCCCTTCAGCAAGCAGGGTTTATTGCACGAAGTTAGTGACTTGAAGATAAATGAGATGTGCGTCCTGTCCCCTGAGTGGCAAATAGTTAAAAAAAAAAAAGAATTATACAAAATAGAAAATAAAATTAACAATGACTTCCTGATGAAATGAGCAAATTCTCTAAGGAAAAGGGGATTTAAAGGAGGATTTACATATTCATCTCTGTCCCTAAAACCCACACATGGTTCTGCTGACATTAATTTTGTCCCTGACTCTATGAAATTCAGGAACAACCAGCCCTGCCTGACTGCAGGAATCCGGAATGATTTATCTTCCCAGGGGCCTGAGCCTTGTGATGCCTGTGATCACCCTGATGGACACGGGACTTCACGGTGTGCCACGCCATGTGGGTGCCGTGGTTTGGGAGGGAGGGTCTATGGATTGAAGTGAAATGCACGTAACCTAAAATTAACCATTCGCCATGATAAAGTGCACACAATTCAGTAACTCCGAGTGCATTCATTACGTTGTACAACCACCACCTCCATCTAGTTCTGGGTCATTTTAATCATCGCCCAGAGAACCCTGAACTTCATCTCAACAGTAGTCACCACCTGTTCCACTCCTGGGCGTGCATCCAAAGGAATTGGAAATGGGCCGGGCATGGTGGCTCATGCCTGTAACCCCAGCACTTTGGGAGGCCAAGGCAGACAGACCGCTTGAACCCAGGAGTTGAAGACCAGCCTGGACAATGTAGGAATATCTTGCTTTTGCAAAAAAAGTAAATAAATAAATAAAATTAGCCAGTGTGGTGGTGACAAGCACCTGTACTCCCAGCTACTCAGGAGGCTGAGATAGGAGGATCACTTGAGCCCAGTAGGTGGAGGCTGCAGTGAGCTGTGATTGCACCACTGCACTCCAGCCTGGGCAACAGAATGAGACTCTGTCTTCAAAAAAAAAAAAAAAAGACTTGGAAATGGGTGTTGGGGGCAGAGGCACTTGTGCACACAAATCCACAGCAGCAATGGACTGGAAGCAGCTCAATGTCCATCAGTGGACTCGGAGGTACACCAGGCTCGGTCCACCCACAGAGTAGGACATTCTCCTCTTGTAGCAGGAACGTAGCTCTGATGGGGTCTGCACCATGGGGGAGCCAGGTAGCTACCGCTCGTGGGCTGTCTATGCCCTCCACCTCCATAGGTTCTGGGGAACGTCTTTCCTGCTTTCCATCTGAGCAGCCCCCACCACCCACTCCTTTTAGGGGGACACAGCTTCCTTGGCTAGGGCTGGGTGGAATCACAAGGGCACTGAGGGGTGAGGTTATAACACTACCTGCTGGGGGCAGAGGTCACTGTCAGATACTTCAGAGCTGCTGCAGGTGGAAACCCATAGTGCACCCCGTCCCCTCTCTACATCGACGATCGGGAGTTGAACGAGAGAGTCAACTTTGCCTGCCCTGGGCTACAGCCACAGACAGGACATTTTGGGGAACAATACAACCCAAAGGCAGCCTCCTTTCCTTCGGCTTGGAAGGGGTGAACCCAAAGTATCTGAGACAGGTCTCAACCCATTTGACAAGTTTACTTTGCCAAGGTTGAGAACGTGCACCCGTGACACAGCCTCAGGAGGTGCTGATGACAGGTGCCCAAGATGGTCAGGGCACAGCTTGGTTTTACACATTTTAGGGAGACGTGAGACATCAATCAACATGTGTGAGACGTGCGTGGGTTCAGTCTGGAAAGTTAGAACAACTCGAAGCCAGGAAGAATCTTCCAGGTTACAGGCAGATAAGAGACCAATGGTTGCATTCTTTTGAGTTTCTGATTAGCCTTTGGCTAAATGCATAATTTACAGGAATTGTCACTTGTCCTTCCTCCACAAGGAATTTCCTTGTGGGCCAATGGCGAGGGAGGTATGTAGCTTTCTGGATCTTGGTGGCATCTTACTTAGGAAGAGATGCTTACTTCATATATAAAAGTAGCTTCCGGATGGGCACAGAAGCTCACGCCTGTCATCCCAGCACTTTGGGAGACCAAGGCAGGTGGGTAACCTGAGGTCACCAGTTCAAGACCAGCCTGGCCAACATGGTGAAACCCCATCTCTCCTAAAAATACAAAAAAGTTAGCCAGACATGGTGGTGGGCACCTGTAATTCCAGCTACTTGGAAGGCTGAGGCAAGAGAATCGCTTGAACCCAGGAGGCAGAAGTTGCAGTGAACGGAGATTACACCATTGCACTCCAGCCTGGGTAACAAGAAAGAAACTCCATCTCAAAAAAAATAAAAAAAGAAGCAACTTCAGGATGGGCACAGTAGCTCACGCCTGTCATCCCAGAACTTTGGGAAGCTGAGGCAAGGGGATCTTTTGAGGTCAGGAGTTAGAGACCAGCCTGGGCAACAAAGCAAGACCCCCTGTTTACAAAAATGTTAAAAATGCTGGCTGGGTGTGGTGGCAGTTGCCTGTAGTCCCAGCTACTCAGGAGGCTGAGGCAGGAGAATCACTTGAACCTGGGAGGCGGAGGTTGCAGTGAGCCGAGATCATACCACTACACTCCAGCCTGGGTGACAGAGCGAGACTCTGTTTAAAAAAAAAAGGGGGGGTCCTTCTACCACTGGGCCCCCACTTAGAAATACCATATCCAGGACCTCATAGTGTTTTATTCTGTTTCTACCACAATATCTTCTCACACCCCCACACGCCAGGAGAAAATGTACCCTCCCTTCCATTCTACAGACGAGAGTCTTGCCCAAGTCCCCCAAACTAATCTCTAGAGGTGCTCAGATGGGTATGGAATGTTCTGACCCTCAAGATGCTCCTGTGTGCCCACCGGCCAGGTGAACGTCTCAATTGTCTGCCCTTTCTGCAACGCCACCCTTCAGAGAGTGACGGCTGCTTCATGCATCTGAGCTGTTGCAAGCAAAGCTTCCTGTAAGTTCCCTTAATTTTTTTATTGTTGTTGAACTGGATGTTCCAGTCACAGATGAAAATGTGAAAATGTCAACCGCTTCTAATGGCTTCGTTTATATGAGCGTGATTATGGCCAGTGCTTATGGAGTTGGGACAGGAAAACAGGACATTTTTCCATTCGCCGTTATGTGCCACACGGTCCTGTTCTTCATTCTTGCAGGAAGTCGTAAACCAACTTGGTTCCCGGTTCTGCAACATTTGACATATTCTGATTATGAAGCATTTGCAGCCATCCGCGATTTATGGGAAATAATCCCTCCTGTAATATTCACAGCTCAATAATTCACAGTCTGGAGGCAACTGAGCTTCTTAAAAATGACATTATACTGAAGATCACCAGTTGGAATTTACCACGGGCGCCTCACGTTCAGAATGCATAACACGTGCAAAACGGTCCAGGCGCCATTTGTCAAGTCTTTTAACACTTTTCCTTCCTATTGCTCTTTTTTAAAAAACACTTTTCCTTCCTATGGCTTTTTTTTTTTTTTTTTTTTTTT
>NW_026652321.1:937082-941219 GCF_009828535.3 Hylobates moloch
TCTGTCACCCAGGCTGGATTGCAGTGGCCTAATCTTGTCTCATTGCAAACTCTGCTTCCCAGGTTCAAGACATTCTCCTGCTTCAGCTTCCCAAGTAGCTGGAATTGCAGGCACCTGCCACTACACCTGGCTAATTTTTGTATTTTTAGTAGAGACGGGGTTTCAGCATATTGCCCAGGCTGGTCTTGAACTCCTGACCGCAGGTGATCCACCCGCCTCGGTCTCCCAAAGTGCTGGGATGACAGGTGTGAGCCACCACACCCAGCCAGCTCCCACTTTTAAGTAAAAACGTGGTATTTAGTTTTTTGTTCCTGCATTGCTTTGCTAAGGATAATGGCCTCCAGCTACATTCATGTTCCCGCAAAGGATAAGATCTCATTCTTTTTTGTGGCTGCATAGTATTCCATGTATATGTGACACAGGCTGGTCTCAAACTCCTGACCTCAGGTGATCCACCTGCCTCGGCCTCCCAAAGTGCTGGGATGACAGCTGTGAGCCACCACACCCGGCCCACTTTTTGGAGTTTTTGAATAAAATCCTGCACCACCCACTAGTCAAACATCCTGATGGGCAAATTAAACATGGGCGGCTGCTAGATGCAGATAAGGACTGGATGGAGGATGACAGGTCATGAGGAAACAGGATTCACTCTGATTATGAAGATGAAAACTGTCCTCTATTTCAGGCCCTGGAAAGATAATAAGTGTCAGGCCTCTGAACCCAAGCTAAGCCATCATATCCCCTGTGACCTGCACATATACCTCCACATGGCCAGAAGCAACTGAAGAACCACAAAAGAAGTGAAAATGGTCAGTTCCTGCCTTAATTGATGACATTCCACCATTGTGATTTGTTCCTGCTGCACCCTAACTGATCAATTAACCTTCTGACATTCCTTCTCCTAGAAAATAAGTCTCCAGGTCTCCCCGCCAAGCACCTTGTGACCCCCGCCCCTGCCTGAAGAGAATAACCCCATTTGACTGTAATTTTCCACTACTTACCCAAATCCTATAAAACTGCCCCACCTCTATCTCCCTTTGCTGACTCCTTTTTCGGACTCCGCCCGCCTGTACCCAGGTGATTAAAAAGCTTTAGGTCGGGTGGGGTGGCTCATGCCTGTAATCCCAGCACTTTGGGAGGCCGAGGCAGGTGGATCACGAGGTCAGGAGTTCGAGACCAGCCTGGCCAACATGATGAAACCCCGTCTCTACTAAAATAGAAAAATTAGCCCGGCGTGGTGGCAGACACCTGTAATTCTGGGTACTCGGCAGGCTGAGGCAGGAGAATGGTGTGAACCCAGGAGGTGGAGGTTGTAGTGAGCTGAGATCATGCCACTGCACTCCAGCCTGGATGAAAAAGAGATTGTCTCAAAAATAATAATAGTAATAAAAAAAACACTCATGTCTGTAATCCCACTTGGCCCAGCCAGCTTCACCTTACTTTATGCAATGTTTGGTTTTCGCTGGTCTCACACAAGTCTTTAGGTCTTGAGCTTGACACCCCACTCACCCACGTGCCCTTCCACCAGAGTGGGCCCCACAGGGAACAGACAGTGAGGTCACCATAGGGCCAGAGTTAAACACTTCCAGAAGCTTCTTCTTGCCAAACTCTGGTGCAAGTGTTCTCCAGCCGAAATCACGCCACTGCACTCCAGCCTGGGTGACAGCGGGACTCCATCTCAAAAAAAAAAAAAATTACTTGGCTGTGGTGGTATGCACCTGCGGTCCCAGCTACTTGGGAGGCTGAGGCAGGAGGATCCTTTGAGCCCAGGAGTTGGAGGCTACAGTGAGCCATGGTAGTACCACTGCGTTCCAGCCTGGGTGACAGGGTGAGAGCCTGTCTCTAAATAAATAAAAATGAATAAAATGCAAAAAGACCCCGGTATTATCAGTTTATTTCCTTCTGTTTCTCACAACGGCCCCAAGGGAGCTGTCCATAGTACCAGATTCTCTGCTCCACACAGTGACTCAGGGACCCAGGCTGCTCTGGACACTCCTGTGGCCTTCTCATTTTCTTCCTGTTCAGAGCTGGATCTTCCAAGGTTCCTGCTGACCAGCACGAAACAGCATGCGAGATTCTGTTCTGAGGCTCAAATCCAAAAGACGCACCTGCCGTTCCTGCTGCCTGAAACTCAACCACTTAATCAATCCCGACCAACGGGCGGAAGAGTCTAACTTTGTGTTCACGGTGGGAAGAGGAGGGATGGATTTTGGGGTGGACAACCATTAGCTAGTGCTACAGGGCTGACTAATCAGATCACTAAAAGACCGCTTTCTAAGAAGCATTTGATTTCCATGGCGTGGGCTCTGGCTGCAGGATGGCAATAAATCGCACATTCCACTTTATCTTTATCAAAGAGACGGTGAAGACAAACCACTTCTCTCCACCTGTCTTAGGGCGCCATTGGCAGCCGTGCAGCCGACAGAATTTATCTCTGCCTTCATCAAATCCTGTCCTTTTAAAGGTAACCTGGCACAGAGCCGTGAGGTCATCAGAAGATTAATGAGGTCTTGAAGTGAGATCAGGCGGGCTCAGTTCGAGGCTGCAAAGCATTCTCTCGACGTTATTAGCAGTCGTGTTTAATGAATGCAAGCAAGATCTTTGCAGCACAAGTGTCTACTAAGAAGCCCCAGGTACTGGGAGGCCAGAAGGCTGGTTGGGAATATTTGTCAAACCCTAATCTTATGCCAAGGTGAATGCCCTTTGTGCAAAGAGGAGAGCTCAAGCAACAGTGCTAAGCAGTTGAATTTGGCCCCAGGAAACACCAGGAAAAAAACTGTGAGAAAAAAATAAAAGCAAGCAGCAGATGTACATGGAAATTATCTGAGAGTAACGAAGATCCTTCTTGCACGAGAGGCAATATAATGGGGAGATGCATTTTTATTTTTATTTTATTTTACTTTTTAATTATTTTTTTTGAGACAAAGTCTCGTTCTGTCGCCCAGGCTGGAGTGCAGTGGCACGATCTCAGCTCACCGCAAATTCCGCCTCCTGGGTTCACACCACTCTCCTGCCTCAGCCTCCCGAGTAGCTGGGACTACAGGTGCCCGCCACCACGCCTGGCTAATTTTGTTTGTTTGTTTTTTTGTATTTTCAGTGCAGACAGGGTTTCACCGTGTTAGCCAGGATGGTCTTGATCTCCTGACCTCGTGATCCACCTGCCTCGGCCTCCCAAAGTGCTGGGATTACAGGCATGAGTCACCACGCCTGGGCTATTTATTTTATTTATTTATTTATTTTTTGAGACAAAGTCTCTCTCTGTCACCCAGGCTGGAGTACAGTGGTGCAATCTCAGCTCACTGCGACCTCCGCCTCCCAGGTTCATGCCACTCTCCTGCCTCAGCCTCCTGAGTAGCTGGGACTACAGGCGCCCGCCACCACACCTGGCTAATTTTTTGTATATTTAGTAGAGACCCGGTTTCACCATGTTAGCCAGGATGGTCTTGATATCCTGACCTTGTGATCTGCCCTCCTCAGCCTCCCAAAGTGCTAGGATTACAAGCGTGAGCCACCGCGCCCAGCCATAAATTTTTAATTAACAAACAATAACTGCATATTTACGGAGTAACAGGTGATGTTATGATAAGTTTTGGTGCTGTATTGTAGAGCATGATGACTATAGTTCATAATGGTGGATTGTATATTTCAAAATTGCTTTCAAAACATATATTTTAGGCTGCATGTGGTGGCTCATGCCCGTAATCCCAGCACTTTGGGAGGCCGAGGCAGGTGGATCACGAGTTCAGGAGTTCAAAACCAGCCTGACCGACATGGTGAAACCCTGTCTCTACTAAAAATACAAAAAATTTAGCTGGGCAAAGTGGCTCACCCCTGTAATCCCAGCATGTTGGGAAGCCAAGGTGGGGGATCACGAGGTCAGGAGTTCGAGACCAGCCTGACCAACGTGGTGAAACCCCATCTCTACTAAACATACAAAAAAAAATTAGCCAGGCATGGTCACGGGTGCCTGTAATCCCAGCTACTCAGGAGGCTGAGGCAGGAGAATCACTTGAACCCGGGAGGCAGAGGTTGCAGTGAGCCGAGATCAGCCTGACCAATGTGGTGAAACCCCATCTTTACTAAAAGTAAAAAAAAAAATTAGTCTGACGTGGTCACGGGTGCCTGTAGCCCCAGCTA
>NW_026652321.1:941619-961265 GCF_009828535.3 Hylobates moloch
TTTTTTGTATTTTTAGTGCAGACAGGGTTTCACCGTGTTAGCCAGGATGGTCTCGATCTCCTGACCTCGTGATCCACCTGCCTCGGCCTCCCAAAGTGCTGGGATTACAGGCATGAGCCACCACGCCTGGGCTATTTATTTTATTTATCTATTTATTTTTTGAGACAAAGTCTCTCTCTGTCACCCAGGCTGGAGTGCAGTGGTGCAATCTTGGCTCACTGCAACCTCCGCCTCCCGGGTTCATGCCATTCTCCTGCCTCAGCCTCCTGAGTAGCTGGGACTACAGGCGCCCGCCACCACACCTGGCTAATTTTTTGTATATTTAGTAGAGACCTGGTTTCACCATGTTAGCCAGGATGGTCTTGATATCCTGACCTTGTGATCTGCCCTCCTCAGCCTCCCAAAGTGCTGGGATTACAAGCGTGAGCCACCGCGCCCAGCCATAAATTTTTAATTAACAAACAATAACTGCATATTTACGGAGTAACAGGTGATGTTATGATAAGTTTTGGTGCTGTATTGTAGAGCATGATGACTATAGTTCATAATGGTGGATTGTATATTTCAAAATTGCTTTCAAAACATATATTTTAGGCTGCATGTGGTGGCTCATGCCTGTAATCCCAGCACTTTGGGAGGCCGAGGCAGGTGGATCACGAGTTCAGGAGTTCAAAACCAGCCTGACCGACATGGTGAAACCCTGTGTCTACTAAAAATACAAAAAATTTAGCTGGGCAAAGTGGCTCACCCCTGTAATCCCAGCATGTTGGGAAGCCAAGGTGGGGGATCACGAGGTCAGGAGTTCGAGACCAGCCTGACCAACGTGGTGAAACCCCATCTCTACTAAACATACAAAAAAAAAATTAGCCAGGCATGGTCACGGGTGCCTGTAATCCCAGCTACTCAGGAGGCTGAGGCAGGAGAATCACTTGAACCCAGGAGGCGGAGGTTGCAGTGAGCCGAGATCGTGCACTCCAGCCTGGGCGACAGAGTGAGACTCCATCTCAAAAATTTAAAAAAGAAAAAGAAAAAAGCCTCCTTCCCCAGCACCCCCACCCAAACCCCGTCATTCTATCCCTGGATAACAGTGAACAGTTTGGTTGTACAATCTGACATTTCAGATGGAAAGCCTTTTTCTGTTTCTAGAATGAAACCATCTATTTTAGGGTACTTGAAGGTCACAGTAAAAGGATGGAGTAATAGCATGTCCCTAAGTCGTTAAATTGTCTGTTCTGTACATCACACCCCTGGACAAGCCACGAAGCCAGGTAGGACCACCAGAAGCCGATTGTCACAGGAACCCAGAATAAACAGCACCCGGGAAGAAACAGAGAAGAAAGAGCTGGCATTGGGTAGTCAGAGGCCCACCGTTTAGGGTGTTCCATCCTGCAAACACTCCTGACCTCAAAATCATTAATTATTGACTTTCTGCTACTTCATTAACTGCTAATGGTGCTCAGGCTCTGTAAAAGGAAGGATCCCTCACACAGGTTTACACCCCTCACCGTGGAGGGTTTGGTTTCCAGAACCTTCACCTGGCACCCAACCACCCAAAAATCTCCAACACATAACTGAATCCCTCACATCACATTGGACCAATCTATCACTTCTTAGAAGAAATACTGTTAGTATAAGTAACATGAAAACATTCTCCTCCACGTAAGCCATAGGTATGGGTTTCTCAGCCTAGCACGTTGGCTCACACCTGTAATCCCAGCACTTGGGGAGGCCGAGGCGGGCCGATTGCCTGAGGTCAGGTGTTGGAGACCAGCTTGGCCAACATGGTGAAACCCCGTCTCTACTAAAAATACAAAAATTAGCTGGCTGTGGTGGTGCACACCTGTAGTCTCAGCTACTCAGGAGGCTGAGGGAGGAGAATCGCTTGAACCCAGGAGGTGGAGGTTGCAGTGAGCCGAGACCACACCATTGCACCCCAGCCTGGGCAACAAGAGCAAAACTCCATCTCAAAAATAAATTAGCCCAGCGTGTTGGCAGGTGCGTGCAATCCCAGCTACTCAGGAGGCTGAGGCAGGAGAATCACTTGAACCCAGGAGGTGGAGGTTGTAGTGAGCCGAGATCGCACCATTGCACCCCAGCCTGGGCAACAGAGTGAGACTCCATTTAAAAAAAAAAAATAGGGGGAAGAAATCCAACTGTAACACTGTTGACCTTGAAGATGGCACCCTATGTTAAATAACTCTTCAACAGGAGGGTTTTCAAAAGGCTCTAGAAATCCCTGCGATTCTGGAGTAATTTCCAGAGGGGTGGTTGGTTAGGAACTCGAATTGAGTAAAGAATGTCACAGAACGCACCCACCCAGCCCTGGCCCCCACCCATCCCCCAACTCACATGACTTTTTTTTTTTCTTTAGTTATACTTGAAGTTCTAGGGTACACGTGCACAACATGCAGGTTTGTTACATATGTATCCATGTGCCATGTTGGTTTGCTGCACCCATTAACTCATCATTTAGCATTAGGTATATCTCCTAATGCTATCCCTCCTCCCTCCCCCCACCCCACAACAGTCCCCGGTGTGTGATGTTCCCCTTCCTGTGTCCTTGAGTTCTCATTGTTCAGTTCCCACCTATGAGTGAGAACATGTGGTGTTTGGTTTTTTGTTCCTGTGTTAGTTTGCTGAGAATGATGGTTTCCAGCTTCATCCATGTCCCTACAAAGGACATGAACTCATCCTTTTTTATGGCTGCATAGTATTCCATGGTGTCTATGTGCCACATTTTCTTAATCCAGTCTATCGTTGTTAACCTCATATCACCTCCTCGTCCTTCTGAAAATACAGACGGGACAGGGGTGGGTGTGCAGGGACCTCACTGGTTGGGATTAATTGCTCAACAGGACAACAGGTCTCCTTTGCTTTTAGAGACAGGATATGGCTGTATTGTCCAGGCTGGAGTGCAGGGGTGGAATCACAGCTCACTGCAGCCTCGATCTCCTGGGCTCAAGCAATCCTCCTGCCTCAGCCTCCCAAGTAGTTGGGACTGCAGGTGCACACCACCAAGTCTGGTAATTTTTTTTTGTAGAGATGGGGTCTTGCTATGTTGTCCAGGCTGGTTTAAAACTGTTGGTCTTAACAATTTCTCCTTCCTCAGCTGCCCCAAGCACTGGGATTCCAGGCGTGAAGCACCCTAATGTGTACCCCAGGCACACCAGGCTAATTTACCTCTTAATTACAAATACCCATGAGGGCAGCCTCTGAGGGCTCCCAGGCCATCAATGTGCAAGCTCCTGCTAAGTACATAAGCTCCTACTAACCACGTCAGCTCCTGCTATAGGCATGAGCCACCGCTCCTGGCCAACAGTTGTTCATTCTAAAATAGAAGATGCAAGGCAAAGCAGGCAGCCATTAATCTGTGTCTCATAATTGGCCATAGTCTCCTATCAAAGCAAAGCTCAAACTTTCAAGTTCTGTGTGATTTCAGTTTTGAAAAAAAAAATAATCCACGCACCAAAATACTTCAAGCACCAAAGCATCTACGTTTGTCCAGGCAGAGTATTGGCACCACATAAAAATAAATAGGGTGCTGATTAAATAAAAGCCTGTTCACGGAATACTCGGGGGCTATGCAATAATAAGAATCACAATAAAAAGTTAAAAGGGAAACGCTGTAATTCCACGGACTTCCAGCAGCATGCAAATTTCACTGGATGCAGACCGCAGTTCAACAAGAAAAGCAATATCACGGGTAGCCATTCCATCTTGTCATGAGCCCGAATCCATTTCCCCAGAAGCGGAGGCAGGTAAACTACACCTCATGAACTATTAGGAAATTAAACTTCATAAGCAATATGCTGCTGTTTTGTGCAATGCATTTGCTAGAAGAATTGTTCCATTTATCTTGTTAGGAGACAGAGACTTTGAATAAAACTCATTTCATTAGAGCACCTAGTTACGTTGGGAGAGGAGATCCATTCATGAGTCAACCCATCACTCCAAGCCGTCACAACCACATCGAGAGATGTGAACGTCCGGGGTCTGGGGGAAAATGGTCAGGCTGGACTTTGCCATGTTCTTAGAGGAATATGTGAGCAGAAACTCAAAGATGGCTTGGTGAGGCTGACCACCTCCGAGAGCATCTACACCTCTGCAGCAAAGAAAGCATTAACGAATCTTAACTCTGCTTGAGTGGGTAGATTAGTCTGTTCTCATGCTGCTAATAAAGGCATTTCTGAGGCCAGGCATGGTGGCTCATGCCTGTCACCTCAGCACTTGGGGAGGCCGAGGCAGGCGGATCACCTGAGGCCAGGAGTTCAAAACCAGCCTGACCAACATGGTGAAACCCCGCCTTTACTAAAAATACAAAATTAGCCAGGCGTGGTGGTGCGTGCCTGTAAATTCAGCTACTCGGGAGGCTGAGGCAGGAGAATCAATTGAACCCTGGAGGTGGAGGTTTCTGTGAGCCGAGATCGGGCCATCGCACTCCAGCCTGGGTGTCAGAGCAAGGCTCTGTCTCAAAATAAATAAATAGAAAGAAAAAACACAAGAAAGAAAGAAAAAAAAGAAAGAAAGAAAGAGAGAGAAAGAAAGAGAGAGGGAGAGAAAGAAGAAAGAAAGAAAGAGAAATAAAGAAAGAGAAAGATAGAAGGAAGGAAGAAAGGAAGGAAGGAAGGAAAGGAAGAAAGGAAGGAAGGAAAGAAAGAGAAAGAAAGAAAGAAAGAGAAAGATGGAAGGAAGGAAGGAAGGAAGGAAGGAAAGAAAGAAGAAAGAAAAAGAGAGAAAGAAAGAAGGAAGGAAAGGAGGAAAGAAAAAGAAAGAAAGAAAGAAAGAAAAGAAAGGAGGAAAGAAAGTAAGGAAGGAAGGAAAGAAAGAAAAGAAGAAAGAGAGAGACTGCTCTGTCTCAAAATAAATAAATAGAAAAAAAGAAAAAGAAGAAAGAAAGAAAAAGAAAGATAGAAAGGAGAAGAAAAAAAGAAAGAAAGAAGGAAAGAAGGAACGAAAGATGAAAGAAGAAAGAAAGAAAGAAAAGGAAGGAAGGGAGGTAGGGAGGAAAGAAAGAAAAAGAAAGAAAGAAAGAAAGAAAGAAAGAAAGAAAGAAAGAAAGAAAGAAAAATGAAAGAAGAAAGAAAGAAAGAAAAGGAAGGAAGGGAGGTAGGGAAGAAAGAAAGAAAGAAAGAAAGAAAGAAGGAAAGAAAGAAAGATGAAAGAAGAAAGAAGAAAAAGAAAGAAAGAAAGAAAGAAAGAAAGGGAAGGGAGGGAGGGAGGAAAGAAAGAAAAAGAAAGAAAGAAAGAAAGATGAAAGAAGAAAGAAAAAGAAAGATAGAAAGGAGAAGAAAAAAGAAAGAAAGAAGGAAGGAAGGGAGGGAGGGAGGAAAGAAAGAAAAAGAAAGAAAGAAGGAAAGAAAGAAAGACATATCTGAAACTGGGTGATTTATAATGCAAAGAGTTTTAATGGACTCACAGTTCTGCATAGTTGGGGAGGCCTCACAATCATAGTGGAAGGCAAAGAGGGTGCAAAGCCACGTCTTCCAAGGCAGCAGGCAAGAAGCTTGTGGAGGGGAACCGCCCCCCCTTTATAAAACGTGAGATCTCGTGAGACTTAGTCTCTATCGCGAGAACAGCACAGGAAAATCCCGCCGCCATGATTCAATTACCTATCACTGGGTCCTTCCAATGAAACGTGGGGATTGTGGGAGCTGCAATTCAAGATGAGATTTGGGTGGGGACACAGCCAAACCCTACCAGTTGGTTTAGCCAAAAAACCTGCAAAACACAGCTTGTCATTGTTTCTCTGCAGCGTGAACTCAGAGGCCCCAGTGTCTGCATGTAATAATTACAATCATATTGAGACCAACGCACTGATGTTAACAAAAATGGGTTGTGTCCCCAACATGGGGGTTTTGGCTGGAATCCGTGAGCCGGAACACTCGTGCAAATGACTTCCTTTGATAGGAATTTACAATTGTTGAATGAAAGACCATGTACACAGTTTGTAAATCAATTGCCTGGTCCCCACAGCACTGGACCTTTCCAAACACCTTGGTAATTAATCAAATCCAGAGTGGAACAGAGCCAGAGGGGGAAAAAAATTTACAACTTATGTCAAAAAAAAAAACCTGTGCGTTCTCTTAGCATCAGGGTTACAGGAGCTCCTTGCGGAATGAGGGGTCTACTTTGCAACAGTTCTGACCACGGTCATCTCTATCCTGGGTCATTGCAAAAAAAAAAATGAAGGTGGTGCATTTTTTTTTTTTTGTCTTGGGTTGAGGCACTGAGAGTTTGATTTTGGGGTATAAAAAGTAAAACAGGGGTTCTCTTCAAACACTTCCCTCCCCGTCTAATTAGGAATAAATAGTAACTTCTCTTAGAAGCAAAATTTATGCAAAGACCTGTGCTAACAGTCTTAAATATCTGCTGGCCGGTAATAAAGAAATCAATGTACTTTATGTTCTTAGCTCCCACAATTTAGCCTAAGTAGCTGCCCTGGCATGCTTATACTAGTCCAACAAAGCATTAGGTCATACCCTGTTCCTCTTCCTTATTAAAAAGTGTTGTTATCTTTCTCAGTATTCCACAAGTTACTTCCTCCTTCCTTTGTTCTCCTCTGCCTTTGCCTCTTTTTAAAAGTTCTAAGTTGCTGGCCAATCGGGACAAATATGAACGTGAGGTCCCATTCCAGCCAATGGAAACCGGACACAGCAGTAGGGTGGACGCGTCAGGTTATAAATGACCCTGTCTCCTTTGTTCGGTGTACTATCATGGCAAAACTGCTGGCGAGTGTATCCTTTCTGCAGAAAGCATAAAAATGGCCTTACTAAATGCATTAAATTTATGTTCAAGTGCTATTTCTTGACGGCACCGGGGAACAAGCATTTCAAACAGGGGTGTGTGGGCTGGTTGCTGTCCATCTCAGTGGACATTTCGCTTCATGACACCGGTAGCAGGAAGCATGTCGGAGCGTCTGTGTTCTATTCCCACCCCTGCTAGCAGCCTCACGCAATGCCTGGCTCTGAGCAATGAAGTTGGCTCTGAACACCTTGGTGATTTTATCACAATGGCCCACACCTGTGAACCAAAAGACAGTACAAGCACCCATTCCAGCCTCAATATACGGCCACATTGAAATGCAACTGTTTCTCTGCCTTCCACAGGCTAGCGCTGTTCTGATAGCTACCACCTCCTCCCCAGAGGAGAGAACTCTTACCTCTGGATATCTCTTCCTCCTATTAAACCAGCCCTCCCCCCACCAATCCAGTCTCCACGCTGCAGCCTCAATGGTTTTCCAAATATATTTTGAAAATATAATTCTGGCCGGTGACGTGGTGGCTCACACCTGTAATCCCAGCACTTTGGGAGGCTGAGGTGGGCAGATGCCGTGAGCTCAGAAGCTGAGACCAGCCTGGGCAACATAGCAAGACCCCGTCTCTAAAACAAAAAAGAAATACAAAAATCACCTGGGTACATGTCACACATCAGTAGTCCCAGCTACTTGGGAGGCTGAAGTAGGAGGATTGCTTCAGCCCTGAGGGGTTGGGGTTGCAGTGAGCTGTGATCACAGCACTGCACTGCAGCCTGAGTGACAGACTTGCTTCTAAAGCAGCCATAATGACTCTGAGACAATCACGATTCTGAGACAATCACAGCACAGATGTACCCATGATGAAAAGCCCATCATTAGAGGTGCCTCTTGCCTGAATCTGCAAGAAAGACAGCTAGACGTCCACGGACCCATGTTGTAAGCAGACACATCAAGTGCATTATCTTGGGCCACATGTGAGATGCACTTTAGCTTTCATAAAATTAAAAAGCAATTTTTTTTTTTTTGAAGAATCAAATCAGCAACTCTAGTTGAACCAAGAATCCAAGGGTGTTTGGTCGAATGCTTTGACGTTGCATGTTCTGTGCAGGAAGGATTTTGCCATGGAGAGATCATCAATGCATTCAATGGAAGTTTTTCTTTCCATGTTCTGACCCTATGAACTTTGACTGTATCCAATGCTATTCATAAGCGGTGGATGATTTTAATCCACTTCTTTGCTTAGGATCCTACAGGCTTCCATCTCGGTTCCTGTTTGCATCTCAGAAGTTGCCCCAGATCTCTCTCTCTTTCTCTCTCTCTGTCTCTCTTTCTGTCTCTCTGTCTCTCTCTCTTTTTTTTTTTTTAGAGAGAGTCTCGCTCTGTCGCCCAGGCTGGAGTGCAGTGGCGCGATCTCAGCTCACTGCAAGCTCGGCCTCCCGGGTTCATGCCATTCTCCTGCCTCAGCCTCCCGAGTAGATGGGACTACAGGCACCCGCCACCACGTGAACCCAGGCAAGACTCCATCTCAAAAAAAAAAAAAAAAAAAAGCCTCCAATGCATGTTTGCTGATGGACAAAGCCCAAACCAGACATCTTCAGAAGCTATTTGCACCCCTAAAAGCATCTCCGCAGAAGCCACCCTGGGTATGTGCGTATTTGAGTTCTGGGCAGACTCCAGGCACCTCAGGCACCTCTGCAATTTGCAAGACATGAAGACACCAGTGCCTGCAGGAATGTTGAACCAGGAGATCCTGAAGACACACACACACAGACACACACACGTACACACACAGATACACACACGTGCACACACACAGACACACATGTACGTGCACACACAGGCACACACAGACACACATGTGCACACACACGTGCACACACAGACACACATGAAGACATACAAGTGCACACACAGACACGTGTGAAGACATACGTGTGCACACACATGCACATAGATGCACACACATATGCACGCATGCACACACATGCACACACACAACATGCATGTGCACACACACACACGCCCACAAGCACATGCTTTAAAAGCAGGAAATATTAACTGGAAACAATCACATACCTCAGACATGCAAGACATGAAGAAACCAGTGCCTGCAGGAATGTTGAACCAGGAAAACCTGCACGTGCACACACACACACAGAGACACACAAACACGTGCACACACACACGTGCACACACAGACACACAAATGCATGCAGACATGCACACACATGCACACGTGCACACACACACACACGCCCACAAGCACATGCTTTAAAAGCAGGAAATATTAACTGGAAACAATCGCATACCTCAGACACCTCTGCATTTTGCAAGACATGAAGACAAGACTGCCTGCAGGAATGTTGAACCAGGGAGCCTGCACGTGCACACAGACACACACAGACATTCACACGTGCACACACAGACATGCACACACACAGACACGCACGTGCACACACAGAGACAAACACGTGCACACACGTATGCACACAGAGACACACACACGTGCACACACAGAGACACACACGTGCACACACACAGGCACAGACACACACACACACACACACACACACACACACACACACACACACATGCCCACAGGCACGTGCTTTGAAAGCAACCAGGAAATATTAACTGGAAACAATCCCATGCCTGTCAGGCAGTAATTGCTGATCTTGAAAACTGCGTAACAAAACCTTCCAGTCTCTAATGCAGAGTGACACTTGTGTGTTTTACGTCCCGTCGTCCACAGTGCCGTCTACCCAACGAGAGGGGGGCCGGCTGTTTAAAACGGTTGAACGGCGTCTTTATCATGTTTGACAGCTCTTTCTGCAGCCAGACGCTCGGTTTATGGTTCTGAAGTGGCCCCTGGCCAGGCGGCGTGAATCTGAGGGTGTCTCAGAGCAGCTTTGTGAATGCACGCGCCTTCAGACTCCTGCACCAACGCCATTCTTATTTCCCCTTGGAAGACTCCCAGAAATGGCAGAAAGGGAAGGTTTGGGGTTCAAGACAAGGAGGTATACATCTCCCAGACACCCTCCACCTCGGAACAAAATACTGGGAGAAGTTCTACCTTTTGGGGGGTAGAAAGGAAAGATTTGGGGTTCCAGACGAGGAGGGATTCATCTCATACACACCCTCCAGATAGGAACTGAATGCTGAGAGTTCTGCCTCTGGGGGGCAAAAAGGAAAGATTTGGGGTTTGAGATGAGGAGGTATTCATCTCGTACACACCCTCCACATCAGAACCAAGTGCTGAGAGTTCTACCTTTGGGGGGTATAAAGGAAAGATTTGGGGTTCCAGATGAGGAGGGATTCATCTCATACACACCCTCCAGATAGGAACTAAATGCTGAGAGTTCTACCTCTGGGGGGCAAAAAGGAAAGATTTGGGGTTTGAGACAAGGAGGTATTCATCTTGCAGGCACCCTCCACATCAGAACCAAATGCTGGGAGTTCTGCCTTTGGGGGGTAGAAAGGAGAGATTTGGGGTTCGATACAAGGAGGGATTCATCTCACAGACACCTTCCACGTTGAAACCAGGAGCTGGCTGTTCTACCGTTGTGGGGTACAAAGGAAAGATCAAAAACAAAAACAAATAAACAAATGAAAACACCATTCCCTGCCTGAATGTTCTCTTCTTCCCGAGCGTCCCATGCCCCTGCAGAGGGAACACAGATGGGCACAGACTTCCAGGGAGCAATCTGTCTTTCTGGTGCAGACAAGACCGGGCCTCCCATTGGAGAAGTGGCCAGAGGGAGGCTGCCCTGGCCACTCAATGTCCACGACCAGACGACGAACACTTCTGGCTCTTCTCACCAAGCCCTGAGGCTGGCTGCTGGCCACGTGGGTCCCAAGCTCTCTGAACTCCAAAATCCGGTTGCCCTTGGAACTTGGCATCCCCAGGACCTGGTGCCAAATCTTTGCATAAAGCTCCTCTGCACCCCAGCCTCTCCATACGCTTTCATTCAGTTACAAGACACCTCTTCCCTCCTTTCGTCTCTGATATCCACGGCTCTCCCAGCCTCCACGTTCCTTCACTATCCCCCAGGTCCAACCCGGGGTTCAGCGTATTGTCACCTCACTGGCATTTTATTTTATTTTATTTTTTTGAGATGGAGTCTCTCTGTCACCCAGGCTGGAGTGCAGTGGTGCAATTTCAGCTCACTGCAAGCTCCACCTCCCAGGTTCAAGTGATTCTCCTGCCTCAGGCTCCCCAGTAGCTGGGACTAGAGGCGCCCATCACCACGCCCAGCTAATTTTTGTATTTTTAGTAGAGATGGGGTTTCACCATCTTGGCCGAGCTGGTCTTGAGCTCCTGACCTCGCGATCTGCCCACCTCGGCCTCCCAAAGGGCTGGGATGACAGGCGTGAGCCACTGCATCCGGCCCTCGCTGGCATTTTTATATAAAAACCACCTTGCACCCTGACCTTAAAAATCTGCGTCTCTGTTCAGTTTCCCAGCAAGGAACTGGGCCCGGGCCCTGGCCCTAAAGTGGCTGTTATCACACCTCTGGGG
Organism: Hylobates moloch; assembly: GCF_009828535.3. NCBI lineage: Eukaryota > Metazoa > Chordata > Mammalia > Primates > Hylobatidae > Hylobates > Hylobates moloch. Next base: position 952,893 of record NW_026652321.1, read on the forward strand.
CCTCAGATAGCACTGGATCAAATTCCCCTCGCTCGTTGGATGTTTTTTTTATGGTGAGGCTCATTCGTGAAACACAGGCTGTTCCTCCAACAAAAAGCAGCCAGAGCCAGCCCCCTCCCTGGACACATCGTCATAAAGGGACAAAAGGCTTCCAGACGCTGGATGGGCCCTACCAGGGGCCTGTTCTCCCCACCAGAACAAAGCAGCCTGTGAGAAGGCGGGACGTGGCACCCTTCTCCTTCTAAATCCACCTTTGCAAGGTATCACCTAACCAGGGCGACAGTAACTAATGGCTTTCCCCAGGTAGGGAAAGGCAGGCTTTCCCGGGAACACAGCTCTGCTTTCAGGACGGAGATTAGCTCGCCACATTTGCAGCGGGCTCTCAGGAAACAGGGTTCTTGCTCTCTCTCAAAAAAAAAAAAGAAAAAAGAAAGGAAAAAAAGGGCTCGGTGTGGTAACCCGGGGCTGCTGCCCTATCACAGAGCTGGGACATGGACCCAGCATATCTCTGGAGGAATCCACAGCCAGGGGCTGCGGCCACTCAGAAATGGTCCAGGAGGGAGGCGAACCCGGGGACGCAGGGGAGCCCGTGTTTTGCCCTGACGGTGGCTGAATTTATCAAGGTCAGGGATCTGGGCCTGGAACAATTTGACAGCAGGGCCTGAACTGTCCCTCCCTGCCTCCCTCCCTCTCTGCCTCCCTTCCCTCCTCCCTTCCTTCCTTCTTCCCTTCCTTCCTTCTTTCCTCCCTTCCTTCCTTTTTCCCTTTCTTCTTTCTTTGTTTCTTTTTCTTCTTTCTTTTCTTTCTTTTTCTTTCTTTCTCTGTCTTCCTTTCATCTTTCTTTTTCTCTGTCTTCCTTTCTTCTTTCTTTCCTTCCTTCTTCTTCTTTTCTTTCCTTCCTTCCTTCTTTTTTCTTTCTCTTCTGTCTTTCTTTCCCTTCTTTCTTTCTTCTTTCTTTTCTTTGTATCTGCTTCCCTTTCTTTCTTTCTTTCTTTTCCTTTTTTCCTTCCTTACTTCTTCTTTCTTTCTCTTTCTTTCTTCTTCTTTCTTTTTCTTCCTGGGCAGAGGCGCTCCTCACTCCTTCCCAGACAGGGCGGCCGGGCATCGTCTATCTATCCCTTATCTATCTATTTCTACAGACATCTACACACCTTCCAGGCATCTACAGTCTACACACCTGCAGGGCGTCTAGAATCTACACACCTGCAGGGTGTCTACAAACATCTACACACCTGCAGGGCGTCTACAGTCTACACACCTTCAGGGCGTCTACAGACATCTACATACACAAGAATGTCTTTCAGACTGTGTACTGCAGGCTTCCAGTGTTAACCACATTTCTCATGAAAGTGTCTGAGAAACACCCGGTGCTTTGGAACGGTGGGTCAGGTATGGGAGTCCAGATCTAGGCGTTTTGTAAAAGCTTTTCCCATCACGCTGCCTTCCAGAGCAGCCGTCTGTTTGACTGTGTGCACTTAACTGGGGGTAACCCTCATATTCTGTGTCCCTAGGTGAGTAATGATTCTATTAGCCACCGTGAACTCCGATCTCGGTTCCAGGCAAGACGGCAGAAGACAGATGGGCGCTCATGAGGCAACCGTATCAACACGACCTGTTTTTGCCACGAGTTGTCAGCGCGAGCAAATTGCTTGTAATTGTGTATCAACGGGCAAAAGAGAAAGACGGTGCTGTGTGCTCTTATTATGGTATTGATTTTCAATGACACCCTCTCTCGGAGCTGTTTGTGTTGTGTCTTTGGCTTGAAGGACAGAGGAGTTTCTGGAGGGTATGCAGCAGTGCCCCTTGGGGGTTAGCTAGAACCTCACACCCAGAATTTCCCAGGCACGGTCCCGGTATCATTGTCAGACATGAGATTCCTATTTATGGCTGTGTTGCCTGCAACCCATGGAGATGTTTAAAGGGTCACAGATGTCACAGGTGCAGTGAGACCCTCTTTCTTTCAGTGTGGGTTTGGGACAGGTCTTGGGGGACAGAGGGGGGAATGAGGTGGGATCCCTGTTGTTAACTTTTAAAAACACAATATATACATTTAGAAAGGGGAAGTTAGAGGGCTGGGCGCGGTGGCTCACGCCTGTCATCCCAGCACTTCAGGAGGCCGAGGAGGGCCGATCACCTGAGGTCAGGAGTTCAAGACCAGCCTGGCCAACGTGGTGAAACCCAGTCTCTACTAAAAATACAAAAATTAGCCAGGTGTGGTGGAAGGCACCTGTAATTCCAGCTACTCGGGAGGCTGAGGCAGGAGAATGGCTTGAACCAGGGATGTAGAAGTTGCAGTGAGCTGAGATCGCACCACTGCACTCCAGCCTGGGTGACACAGCAAGACTCCGTCTCAAAAAAAGAAAGAAAAAGAAAAACAGAAATAATTTTGCAGCAACTTCAAGGAAAGCATTTTATTCCTCCCAACGGGCTGCTAAGAAAGGGGGAAAAGAAAAACAGAAACACAGCACTTTGGGAGGCCGAGGCAGGCAGATCACTTGAGGCCAGGAGTTCAAGACCAGCCCGGACAACATGGCGAAACCCCGTCTCTACTAAAAATACAAAAGTTAGCCAGGAGTAGTGGCAGGTGCCTGTAATCCCAGCTCTCAGGAGGCTGAGGCAGGAGAATCGCTTGAACCCATGAGGCAGAGCTTGCAGTGAGCTGAGATCGCGCCATTGCACTCCAGCCTGGGCAACAGAGCAAGACTCCATCTCAAAAAAAGAAAGAAAGAAAAAGAAAAACAGAAATAATTTTGCAGCAACTTCAAGGAAAGCATTTTATTTCTCCCAACGGGCTGCTAAAAAAGAGGGAAAACCCCCGTAGGCCCAGACCCACAAAAGATTGCTTTGTATTTGCAGCATTCCTCTCTTCTTTCCCCCCTGGCTTCATCCCTTATAACCATTATTTAATGAATTTTTATTAGAAAAGCATGCCCGTGCTTATGAATTTTTTTCTTCCCTCCGAAACCAGGAAGGGGGGGCGTGTTTTTGCTGGCATTAGCCTCTGTGTGTTTTAATAACAGGTTGCACCAAAGTTCACTCCAAAGCCGTAAGCTCACAAAAAAGCAGACCCTTTGGGAGAGGAAACCGTAGGTCTCATTCCAGAGCAAGGGGTCCCCCTTTGAAGTGAAGACAGGAAATGGAAGCATGCCTGCCTGGGTCCCCACGGAACCCCCCACCCCCACACCCCTGTCTTTCTTCCTCTGACTTTCCACCCTCTCCTGGGCCTGAGGAGCACCAGAGGAAGGACGAGAAAGGGTGAAGGCAAACATCCACTTTGTTTTTCCTGGAATGAAGTCACTACGATTTGCCTTTGACATTTTATGTCCTGTATACCCTGCAGGAAAAGTGAAAAGACAAACACGGGCAGGGATGTGTTTCTAAAAGAAAATTTGTTTGTTTATTTATTTATCCATTTATTTATTGTAAGACAGAGTTCTGCTCTTGCTGTGCAGGCCGGAGGGCAACGGTGTGATCTCGGCTCACTGCAATCTCCGCCTCCCGGGTTCAAGCGATTCTCCTGCCTCAGCCTCCCAAGTAGCTGGGATGACAGGCACGCACCATCACGCCTGGCTAATGTTTGTATTTTTAGTAGAGACGGGATTTCACCATGTTGGCCAGGCTGGAGTTGAACTCCTGACCTCAGGTGATCCACCCACCTCGGCCTCCCAAAGTGCTGGGATTACAGGCGTGAGCCACCGTGCCTGGCCGGGGTCTGTTTTTAAAGTAAAATTTATTTATTTATTTATTTATTTATTTATTTATCTATTTATTTACTTACTTTGAGAAGCAGTTTCACTCTTGTTGCCCAGGCTGGAGTGCAATGGCACCATCTCAGCTCACTGCAACCTCCACCTCCCGGGTTCAAGCCATTCTCCCGCCTCAGCCTCCCAAGGAGCTGGGATTACACACGCCCATCACCACACCTGGCTAATTTTGTAGTTTTTACTAGAGACGGGGTTTTGCCATGTTGGCCAGGATGGTCTTGAACTCCTGACCTCAGGTGACCCATCCGCCTCGGCCTCCCAAAGTTCTGGGATTACAGGCGTGAGCCACCATGCCTGGCCGGGGTCTGTTCTTAAAGTGAAATTTATTTATTCATTTATTTACTGTGAGATGGAGTTTCACTCTTGTTGCCCAGGCTGGGGTGCAAATGGCGCGATCTCGGCTCACTGCAACCTCCGCCTCCCGGGTTCAAGTGATTCTCCTGCCTCAGCCTCTCGAGTAGCTGGGATTACAGGCATGCGCCACCACGCCCGGCTAAGAGGAGGGGAGGGGATGGGAGGGGGGAGGAGAGTGAGAAGTGGGGGAGGGGAGGAGGGGAGGGGAGGGGAGGAAGGGATGGGAGGGGAGGAGGGGAGGGGAGGAGGGGGGAGGGGTTGAGGAGGAGATGGGGAGGGGAGGAGGAGGGGAGGGGAAGCGGGGAGGGCAGGGGAGGGGAGAAATTCAGCACTTGAACTATAAATGTAGTAGCCACAGGGAATAAAACCAACTTCATGGCATCATTGTGAGGAAAGAGGAAATAGAGTGTCTACCCCACGTGAACTTTGCACACAAAGAAATCCTGCATTTTCCCTTGTGCATATCAAACCCTTTGGTTTCCAATTCCATTCATTCTTGGCAAAATAAAACTTCCTGTTTTTCAGGAAAACAAGCAAGCCGAAGGTCTTCTTTTGCCAGGGTTAAAAACTGACGGAGAAATTTGGGCTCTGACTTCAGATGTCAGGAGCACTGGAGACGTTCGAACTTCACTGCCAAGTTCACGACCCCCCCACAAAGACGTCTACGGTTTTGTCTGCAGGATGACAGTGTCCACGTATCAGAAAGATACCGATTCAGCTTCCCTTGGAATTCATAGGATTGCAAGAGTCAAGAACAAAAAGTACTTGGGAAAGGGGGAAAAAAAAAATGAGCTTGGAATTCCATTCAAGCCAAAAACACTTGAAAACAGTAAGAAGCATGAGATGCATCCAAGATGTGGCCGGCCCATCATTCCGTGGGCTGCCGAAAGAGACTTTTCCATGGTTCTGCTCCCAAAGACGATCCTCTTTCGAAATAAAAATGCTTTCACAGCAGGACTGTTCCTCACAGGGAGCCACAATGCAAATGTTTTCGTTGGTCCTTGAGTCTTCCGGCTGCAACTCTGGGAGGCAACCGAAATTCTCTGCACCATTACTCCCCGTAAGAGTGTCAGCCGCAGAGAAGATGGAAAAGCAACAAATCCACAGGCGGAAAAGCAACCATCCTGATGAGCTAAACCCCGCAGGCCAGTTTCTTAGATTCCTGAGTCAGCCATAACAAAGGACCAGGAATGATGGTGCATGCCACAGGAATTCATCCCCGTCAAGTCCTGGAGACCAGGAGTCTGAGGTCAAGGTGTCTCAGGGCCACGCTCCCTCCAGACGCTCTAAGGGAGGGTCCTTCCTGCCTCTCCCAACCCTGGAGACCAGGAGTCTGAGATGAAGGTGTCTCAGGGCCGTGCTCCCTCTGGAGGCTCTAGGGGAGGGTCCTTCCTGCCTCTCCCAGCTCCTGGGGGCTCCAGGCATCCCTGGACTTGTGTCCACATCACTCCAGTCTCTGCCTCCGTCTCCACGTGACCTTCCCCTCTGTGTCTGTGTCTCCTCCTCTGTCTCTTAGAAGGACGCCTGTCATTGGATTTATGGTCCACCCTAATCTAGCATGATCTCATCTCCAGACCTTCCACTTAATCACATCTGCAGAGACCCTGTTTCCAAGTAATGTCCCATTCACAGATTCCAGATGATCAATACATGGACAGCTCTTTTGTGGGGGCCACGGTTCACTTCACTTCAGTTGTATCCAGTTCCCTCTGGAGGTTCTAGGGGAGGGTCCTTCCCACCTCTCTGAGCTCCTGGGGGCTCCAGCATCCCTGGGCTTGTGGCCTCATCACTCCAGTCTCTGCCTCCATCTCCATGTGGCCTCCTCCTCTGTGTCTGTGTCTCCTCTTCCGTCTCTTAGGAGGACTGTCGTCATTAGATTTATGGTCCTCTTCTGTCCCTTACAAGGACACCTGTTATTGGATTTAAGACCCACCCTAATCCAGGATGACCTCATTTCAGATCCTTCCCTTAATGACATCTGCAAAGACCCGGTTTCTACGTCAAGTCCCATTCAGGTTCTGAGGCCAAGAACTGCAAAAATCCCTTGGGGCCACCATTGAGATGACAATAGTCTGGAACCTTAGAGTCTTCATCCCATTCCTCCCGTAGAATTTGGCTATAGATGTTTTGCACATACCTCAACAAAGGGTATGGTGATGAACTGACATGCTCCGAGTGGAAGGACCCAAAGTCTTCTACTGGGGCCACGCTTTTGACAGTTAATTTGTTGGCCATGAGACGGCACCACCGGGGATCTGGAGAACGTCTCCCCTAAGACAGGCTGTGAGCATGGGCTCTTACTAAAACCTCCATGAGCCTGGCCTGGGTGTGGTGGCTCATGCCTGTAATCCCAGCACTTTGGGAGGCTAAGGTGGGTGGATCACAAGGTCAAGAGTTCGAGACCATCCTGACCAACATGGTGAAACCCCATCTCTACTAAAGATACAAAAATTAGCCAGGTGTAGTGGTTCATGCCTGTCATCCCAGCACTTTCGGAGGCCGAGGCAGGTGGATCACGACGTCAGGAGATCGAGACCATCCTGGCTAACACGGTGAAACCCCGTCTCCACTAAAAATACAAAAAATTAGCCGGGTGTGGTGGCGCAAACCTGTAGTCCCAGCCACTCAGGAGGCTGAGGCAGGAGAATGGCGTGAACCCAGAGGCACAGGTTGCAGTGAGCCAAGATGGATCCATTGCACTCCAGCCTGGGGAACAGAGCTAGATTCCGTCTCAAAAAAAAAAAAAAAAAAAAATTAGCCAGGCATGGTGGCGGGCGCCTGTAGTCCCAGCTACTCAGGAGGCTGAGGCAGGAGAATGGCGTGAACCCGGGAGGCGGAGGCTGCAGTGAGCTGAGATTGCACCACTGCACTCCAGCCTGGGCGACAGAGCAAGACTCCATCTGAAAAAAAAATACAAAAATACAAAAATTAGCTGGGTGTGGTGGCAGGTGCCTGTAATCCCAGCTACTCGGGAGGCTGAGGCAGGAGAATCACTTGAACCCGGGAGGCGGAGGTTGCAGTGAGCCGAGATTGCACCACTGCGCTCCAGCCTGGGCGACAGAGCGAGACTCTGTCTCAAAAATAAATAAATAAAATAAGAGAAAATGAGAGACCCCATGCCGGAGCAGAAGCTGCTTGTCAGAAACAGACCAAGTGGGTGAAGTTAAGAGGCAAAAATGCAAAGCCGGACGCCGCTCTGTGCAGAGAAAATCGGCAGAGGACATTCGAACCGGTGACAACGTGGTCCAAGCTCATCATTAATTTGCCCTGGACCCAGAGGTGACAATTAGAAGGAAAATCGTATCATCCTTTTTCCCCCGCGGTTCTCCCAGCGTCGTCCACAGCACACGTCACCCCATGGTCAGGTGTCTGGCCGGCCAAGCTCTCTTCACTGCATTTTCCATTCACGGTAAGTGATTCTGAGAAGTTGACCATTTTTTTTTTCTTTTTCCCTAGGAGACACCCCTTGTGAAAAAATGAGGGTTTGTATTTCTTAATATGAATGAACATGGCCTGCCTCGTACTTATAGGCTGAATGGGGAAACGAAAGTGCAAAATCTATGCGTGAAGTATGAGGATCGATGGGTAAAAATTGATGCTGGAAGCCAGGAGAAGAGTGTCCGGATATGGGAACAGTCGGCTCGTGAGAAACGTGGGCTTTGGGGTCCGGGTGACTGTTTCAGTCTCTTCTTCTGACTTCCCTGATTCTCGCCAGGCCTGTCTGTGCTTCTCTCTCCTTCTCTGCCTCTTTCTCTCTCTCTGCCTCTGTCTCTCTCTCTCTCTGTCTCTCTCTCTCCTTTCTGTCTGCCTCTCTCTCTCCCCGCGTCTGTCTCTCTCTGTGTCTCTCTCCTTTCTGTGTGCCTGTCTCTCTCGTTCTCTCTCTCCTTTCTGACTGTCTGTCTGTCTCTCTCTCTCCCTTTTCTGTCAGCCTCTCTCTTTCTGTCTCTGGCTCTCTCTCTCTGCATCTCTATGTCTCTGTCTCTGTCTCTCTCTCTGACTCTTTCTTTTTGTGCCTCTGTCTCTCTCTCTTGCTGACTCTCTCCTTTCTGACTGCCTCTCTGTCTCTCTCTGGTCTCTCTCCTGTCTGTCTCTCCAGCTCTCTCTCTCTCTGTCTATCTCTCTCCATCTCTTTGTCTCTCTCTGTCTCTCTCCATCTCTCTCCTCTCTCTGTCTCTCTCTCCATCTGTCTCTCTCTGTGTGTCTGTCTCTCTCTGTGTGTCTGTCTGTCTCCATCTGTCTCTCTGTGTGTGTCTGT
>NW_026652321.1:966265-987478 GCF_009828535.3 Hylobates moloch
ATCAGCCACACCCAAGCCCTGGACAGCACAGGACGTGGACCTACCCTGTGGCTCCTGCACTCCGGCCCTCATCAGCTGAAGATGGTGGGGACCGAGGGAGCTGAGGAAGCATCCAGGAACCTCTGGGATCCGAGGCTCCAAGCCCCAGCCATGCCTTTTTGTCCCATCAGACTTGACTTGCAAAACGTACCACAGAAACTCAAAGACAGCAGTGTGGAGAATCTCAAGAGGGTGCAGCCACAGTGCGCTAACCCCAGCCGTAAACACCTGCTGTGGACGGGTCTCATGGGACTCCCACCGTCGCACGCCTGGGACACCAGGCCTGGCATTGTCCCTGGAGGAATCTATGTGGCTGGAACTTTCTAGAAGGAAAATGGCAGAATGGTTCACTGAATACCGGGCCAAAGAGCAGAGAGCAGAGACCAGAAACCAGAAACCCCTGGGCCTCCAAGGAAGAGAAGAGCAAGACTAAAAGCATCAACAGAGACTGAAGCCTCCATGCCCCATTCCCACCAGGGAAAGTTCTGGAAGCCTGCCCATTTTACCACGTATCTAAAATCAGTGTTGTGGCCAGGCACGGTGGCTCCCGCTGGTAATCCCAGCACTTTGGGAGGCCGAGGTGGGCGTATCAGCTGAGGTCAGGAGTTCCAGACCAGCCTGGCCAACACGGTGAAACCCCGTCTCTACTAAAAATACAAAAATTAGCCGGGTGTGGTGGTGGGCGCCTGTAATCCCAGCCACTCCGGAGTCTGAGGCAAGAGAATTGCTTGAACCTGGGAGGCGGAGGTTGCAGTGAGCTGAGATCGCACCACTGCACTCCAGCCTGGACGACAGAGTGAGACTCCTTCTCAAAAAAAAAAAAAAAAAAAAACTGAAAGCAAACGTCCACAAGAAAATTGTACACAAAAGCTTTGCTCATAAATGCCAAAAAGTAAAATGACTGCAATGCTCATGAGCTGATGGGGGGATGAACAGAAGGCAGTCTATTTGTACAATGGAATATTATGCACCCAGGAAAAGGAATGAGGCTCCCACACCAGGCTGAGTGAGAGAGGCCAGACACAGAAGACCACAGAGTGCAGGATTCCATTTGTATTAAGTGTTCAGAGTGGGGGGCCGGGTGTGGTGGCTCATGCCTGTAATCTCAGCACTTTGGGGGGCTGAGGTGGGTGAATCACACAAGGTCAGGAGTTCGAGACCAGCCAGGCCAACATGGTGAAACCCCATCTCTACTAAAAATACAAAAATTAGCCAGATGTGGTGGTGGGTGCCTGTAATCCCAGCTACTCAGGAGGCTGAGGCAGGAGAATGAGTTGAACCTGGGAGGTGGAGGTTGCAGTGAGCTGAGATCGCACCACTGCACTGCAGCCTGGGTGACAGAGTGAGACTCCATCTCAAAAAAAAAAGAAATAGATATATGTATATATACACACACACATATATACATATATACACATATATATACATACATACACGTATATATGTATGTACACACATATATGTACACGTACATATATACATATATACACACATACATATATACACATATATACGTATATACACATGCATACACATATATACACATATACACATATATACATATATACACATATATACATATGTACACATATATATACATATATACACATATATACACATATACACACGTATACACATATATACACATATACACACATATACATATATGCACATGTACACATATATACACATATATACGTATATACACATATATACATATATACACATATATATGCATATATACACATATATACATATATACACACATATATATGCATATATACACATATATACACACATATATATACATATATACACACATATATACACATATACACATATATACACATATACACACATATACATATATACACATGTATACACATATATACACATATACACACATATACATATATGCACATGTACACATATATACACATGTATACGTATATACACACATATACGTATATACACATATATACATATATACACACATATATATGCATATATACACATATATATTCATATATACACATATATACCCCCATATATGCATATATACACATATACACATATATATGCATATATACACACATGTATACATATATACACATATATACATATACATATACACATATATACACATATATACATATATACACATATACACACATATACATATATACACATATATACATATGTACACACATGTATACACACATACACACACATATACACACTATACACAAATATATACACACATATATACATATATACACATATTTACATATATACACATATACAGACATATACACACACATATATACACATACATATACACACATATGTATATACATATTCAGAGTAGGGAGATGCATAGAGAGATGGGAAGCAGGTTAATGGTTGCGCAGGCTAAATGGAGAAACCTGAGACTGATGCCTGGATGGGCTTGGGGTTTCTTTTTAGAATCTAACAGATGGTTACACCCTGTTGCAAAAATCCTAAAAGCTACTGATCACGGTTTCCTACATTATATGAATTACACTGTAACAACAACAACAGAAAAAGAAATTAAAAGAAAGTTTTTAAGATCAGGCAGGGCTGCCTGCCTCAGAGTATAATTAATGAGATCATTAGCACACATGAGTCTGAGGTTCTCCGTGACGACTAAAATAACCCAGAAAACGCGTCTCGTATTTCTCCATCCATATTGAGAAACAGGATATTCTGCAAAGCTGTGAAGGTTCAAGACAGATGCAGACGGCACGGCCACCCAAACAGATGGGACACTTGAGTTAACCCAGACGAGTGCTGGGAAGATTTAAAAAGGCAGGACCCTAAAGTCAGGGGGTCAGCAAAGGGACCTTCGGCCTCACGTTCCTCAACGTCCAAATGCCTGGCATTTAAAACAAATATCCACGCCTGTGCCATGTCCCCGGGAACCACGCTTTCAGAAGGGCAGCTTCTAGGAGTCTCAGAAAATAGGCAGCCCCAGACACTCAAATATATATATAAATTTATATATATTTATTTATTTATTCGAGATGGAGTCTTGCTCTGTCGCCCAGGCTGGAGTATAGTAGCTTGGAGCTGTAATCCCAGCTACTCGGGAGGCTGAGGCAGAAGAATCGCTTGAACCCTGGAGGCAGATGTTGCAGTGAGCCGGGATCACGCCAGTGCACTCCAGCCTAGCAACAGAGCGAGACTCTGTCTCAAAATAAAACAAAACTAGCTGGGAGTGATGGCAGGTACCTGTAATCCCAGCTACTCGGGAGGCTGAGGCAGGAGAATCGCTTGAACCCGGGAGGCAGAGGTTGCAGTGAGCCAAGATCGTGCCACTAGCCTGGACAACAGAGTGAGACTCTGTCTCAAAAATAAAAATAAATAAATAAATAAATATAAATAAATAAAATTAAAAAACACCATGTATCTTTACACAGCGAGGGTAAGAAGGAATGAGAGATGGAGGTGGCGATAATGATTAAATACGTGAAATCAGGAGACTGCACACACACACACACACACACCCTCAAACTGTACAATTAACAAACAAAACAGGAGAACAGAAGAGCTAGAACATCCACATAACAGTTCTTTTTTTGGAGGCCAGGTGCAGTGGTTCATGCTTGTAACACTTGCGGCAGTGGAGATGCAAAGATTGTTAGAGCTCAGGAGTTCAAGACCAGCCTCAGTAACGAAGCAAGACCCCGTCTCTAGTAAAAATCAAAAAAATTAGCCGGGCCTGGTGGCAGGCGCCTGTAGTCCCAGCTACTCAGGAGGCTGAGGCAGGAGAATGGCATGAACCCGGGAGGCGGAGGTTGCAGTGAGCTGAGATCGCGCCACTGCACTCCAGCCTGGGTGACAGAGGGATTGCAGGCATGAGCCACCACACCTGGCTAATTTTATTTATTTGTTTTTATTTATTTGTAGACACGGGGTGTCACTTTGTTGATGAGGCTAGTCTCAAACTCCTGGGTTCAAGCAATTCCCCCTCAGTTTCCCACAGTGCCGGGATTACAGACATGAGCCACCACACTTGGCTAAATTTTTGATTTTTTGGAGAGACAGGGTTTCACTTTGTTTCTGAGGCGGGTCTTGAACTCCCGGGCTCATGCCTGTCATCCCAGCACTTTGGGAGGCTGAGACAGGCAGCTCACAAAGTCAAGGGATCGAGACCATCCAGGCTAACATGGTGAAATCCCATCTCTACTAAACATACAAAAAATTAGCCGGGAGTGATGGTGTGCCCATGTAATCCCAGCTACTCGGGAGGCTGAGGCAGGAGGATATATATATATATATATATATTTTTTTTTTTTTGAGACAGACTCTCCCTCCGTCGCCCAGGCTGGAGTGCGGTGGCACGATCTCAGCTCACCACGACCTCCACCTCCCAGATTCCAATGACTCTCCTGCCTCAGTCTCCCAAGTAGCTGGGATTACAGGCACCCACCACCACAGCTGGCTAATTTTTGTATTTTTAGTAGATACTATGTTTGCCATGTTGGCGAGGCTGGTCTTGAACTCCTGACCTCAGGCGATCCACCTGCTTTGGCCTCCCCCAAGGTGCTGGAATTACAGGCGTGAGCCATCACGCCCAACCTTAAAACTCATATTGTCTGCCTGGCATCTCATGGAGTGTCTGCAGAAAGGACTGTGGGTTTATCCCAAAACTCTGAACGGAAGTAGGTGCAGTTAGAATATGGACAAAGATACCCAAACACACTCCGAACCCTTAACAATTAATAAAAAAGGCCGGCCTCGGTGGCTCATGCCTGTAATCTCAGTACTTTGGGAGGCCGAGGCGGGCAGATCATGAAGTCAAGAGATTGAGACCATCCTGGCTAACATGGTGAAATCCCGTCTCTAGTAAACATACAAAAAATTAGCCAGGCTTGGTGGTGTGCACCTGTAGTCCCAGCTACTCTGGAGGCTGAGCAGGAAGATTGCTTGAACATGGGAGGTGGAGATTGCAGTGAGCCGAGATGACGCCACTGCACTCCCGCCTGGTGACAGAGCGAGACTCTGTCCAAAAAAAAAAGGTTTCTGCCTGTATTTATTCCTTTATTTAGAGATGTGGTCTCACTCTGTCACCCAGGCTGGAGTGCAGCGGTGCAACTGTGGCTTCCTACAGCCTCCACCTCCTCAAACAATCCTCCTGGACTCTGCACGGTGGATCACGTCTGTCATCCCAGCACTTTGGGAGGCCGAGGTGGGCAGATCACCTGAGGTCAGGAGCTCAAAACCAGCCTGGCCAACATGGGGAAACCTCGTCTCTACTAAAAATACAAAAAAAATTAGCCGGGCGTGGAGGCGTGCACCTGTCATCCCAGCTACTCGGGAGGCTGAGACAGGAGAATCGCTTGAACCCGGGAGGCGGAGGTTACAGTGAGCTGAGATCGCGCCACTGCACTGCAGCCTGGGTGACAGAGCAAGACTCTGTCTCAAAAAAAATTTAAAAACACAAAAACAAACTATCCTCTTGCCTGCCGCCATGCCTGCGTAATTATTTGATTTTTTATAGAGATGAAGGTCTCGCTATGTTACAGGTGTGAGCCACCGAGCCCAGCCTGTATTTTTCTTATTATGCTGGTGCAAAAGTAATTGTGGTTTTGGCCACTGTTGTTAATGACAAAAATTTAACTTTTAACTCTCAGCATCTCTGAGTTCAAACAAAAGAAATTAAAATACGTCGGTTTTGGGAAAACGTGTAGATGACCGACTATTTTTCTTGGCTCTGTTGCTTATCAGTTCAACGTAGGCATGCTTGTAAAGTTTAAAACAACTTTTTTTTTTTAACAACAGCTTCACGAACAAAGGCTTTAGAAAGCTTATCTCCGTGTGTTTGGTAAGTGTTTTTGCTTTCTCTGCATTTTTCTTTAAATCCCTACGTTGTCTGTTATTAAACATGAACGTCTAACAGCAACAGAAGCTTCAGAAACAGAAGCACATGTTAGCAGGAGGCGCTGAGACACTTTTCAGATTGAACTATGCAAAAAAAAATGAAGATCTGGAAGAGATATATCCAGGAAGATTCCGTTCATTTTTGAAAAACATTCGTTGCAATTGGCAACAAACTATTTCTGTGGGAAAGGATCTCTCAAACCATTTGAATATTCTGTTCATTTTTGAAACAGATTCATTACAACTGGCAACAAACTATTTCTAAGGGAACACGTGAAACAATAGGAATGGATTTGCAGAACAGAGCTGAACATTTTATTTTATTTAGTTCATGTTATTTTATTTTATTATTCATTTTCTTGAGACAGCGTCTGGCTCTGTCGCCCAGGCTGGAATGCAATGGTGCGACCTCGGCTCACTGCAACCTCCGCTTCCTGGGTTCAAGCGATTCTCCTGCCTCAGCTTCCTGAGTAGCTGGGATTACAGATACACACCACCACACCCGGCTAATTTTTGTATTTTTAGTAGAGATAGAGTTTCACCATGTTGGCCAGGCTGGTCTCAAACTCCTGACCTCATGATCCACCTGCCTCGGCCTCTCAAAGTGCCGGAATGACAGGCATGAGCCACACCGCGCCCATCCAAAGCTGAACACTTTAACCATGAAATAACCGTGTGGATTCACCTTTTCACTGAGGCCACACGAGCGGTCTGCAAAGACCGAACTTGCCTTCGTTTGCCCCTAAAATCAGCTTTGTCAGAGCTGGAAATTGACGTGTTTTGGTCACAGCCATGAGAAGCACCTCCGCTAACGTGCAAAGCACCATTTTTCTTCTGTCCGGCAAGACACACACAGGCTAGGTGAACAGAGAGCTCTGAGCTTCAGATGCATTTTGCAGCACGCAGGCCAGAAGAGGAAAAGAACGCTCAACTTGCCCTTTGCAGAATGGCCTGGACACAGGGCCTCTGAAACCCCTTCTCTGGCCAAGAGAAGCTTTCACGAACTACCAGGAGTCAGCAGGAAGAATGGACGGTGCAGAAAACAGGCCGTTTAAACTCAAGGCAACTGGGGAGGTATCAGAGAGGCTCACCTGTCCTCAGGCTCTGGGCCCCCCACAAATAAAGCTTCCCCAGCTCTGCCCACCCTGTAATCGCGGTGGGAACCCTGTGTGGGCAGCTGTGTCCCTCCCCCACTTCCCTCCCAGCTCACATGTGTTTTTTATCACAGCCGGGAAGCAGTCAGGCCGGCCAAATCCAATCATGAACTTTCCTTTACATAAAGAGAGAAAAATCTTTGCAAAAAAAAAAAAAAGTTGTTTTTAAAAGTCGATTTCTTTTTCCATTTATTATTATTATTTGTCTCAAAAATAACTCAATCATCATTGCAAGACCATACTGGAAAATCTGTGCCACTGCCGAAAACTGGAACAAAATAAAAGTTAAAAGCACATCACCGGCCGGGCGCAGACGTGGGTGGATCACGAGGTCAGGAGTTCGAGACCAGCGTGACCAACACGGTGAAACTCCATGGCTACTAAAAATACAAAAATTAGCCGGGCGTGGTGGTGTATATGTGTAATCCCAGCTACTCAGGAGGCTGAGGCAGGAGAATCGCTTGAACCCGGGAGGTGGAGGTTGCAGTGAGCCGAGATTGTGCCACTGCACTCCGGCCTGGGCGACAGAGTGAGACTCTGTCTCAAAAAAAAAAAAAAAATTAATTGATTAATTCAATAAAGTGGAAAATTAGCAGCTCTGACTTCATTCAAATCAGGGCTTTTTCCTGTTGCTTTTTCCCACCTTCTGGGGGAATGTGGCTGAGAAGACGGGAGGTACGTTTCAGTAAAGGAAGGGGATGGGATACAAGCAAAAGTCAACGGCACCTCCCAATCTACGGCTGTGGGGGTAACACCAGGTACCCCCCAGAAATGCACGGGGCACCCCGGGCTAGTGGTCCCAGAATAACGCTCTGTTTTCAGCCACGGCCAACTCAGGATTTTTTTTTTCCAATCAGCCTGTCCTCCGGGGAGAGGTGAGAATTTTTTTTTTTTTAACACTTGAATACAAATATTTATAAGTTTATTTATATCTCAGTTTCACAAGATGTACCTTCATACTACGGGGACTCACAAAACACAGTCTGTTGCTGCAACTTAACACTGAGGATCTTGAACGTTAGGAGAATGACTCTGCATCAGCAAAGACAGTCAGGGTGTTTTGTTTTTTTTTTCTCCCCCTCACCGCCCGCCGACAATAACAGAGGGATACAAATGTGAAGACTGTTGGTCTGGGAAACGGTGTGTGATATCTTTTCATTTGAAGCAATCCCTGAAAATATCCGTAGATGTATTCGTAACCCGAACGCAGGGGCCGCTGTGTCGTAAATCATAACAGGCCCCTCGTGAATGGGGGGAAAAAAAAAAAAAAAAGCAACAGGTTTCAGAAATATAAAAATAAATGCAACGCAATGTCAAATTTACACTCCACATAATTAAAATAGTACATATTTATGAATGTCCAACCAAGGAAAAAAATAAATAACAAATCCACATTCCCACGGGACCTGCAGGTACAAATGGGTTGAACTCGTGAAGCCATCCCCTTTCAATAAATAGCACATTTCATAGCTTTGAAACTTGATATTTTCTACATTCCTTAACCAGCTTCTCATTAAATATCAAATTTCAATAAAACATTTATAAATTGCATCAAGTTATCCACGTGTATTGAAGAATCAGCATATACTCGCTAAGCTAATTCTCTTTAATAAATTAGGCACCAGTTTCTTTTTTTTTTTTTTTTAATGTCAAACGTGTCCACCGAAAGCCTCTCTCCTCCCCAGACCTCCCAAAGCTGGAGGGGACAAGCGACTCTCAGCAAAGTGCCTCCTAAATGTGTGTCGTTGGAGTCGCTGCCGTGCGTCATCCTCGCTGTCTCCCTGGGAAAAGTCTGGAGTTAAAGGGAGCCGGAGGGTTCTGCTTGTTCTGGTATTTTCCTGCCATCCTGACCAGAGCTTGGCACCAACCTGAAATCCGTGTGGGCTTCATTTCGGTTGAACGCCCAGCTGTCCCCACACGACAGCAGCAAGACCAGAACAGAAACTCAGGCTTCCAAGCAAGTGGGACCATTTCGGGGGGCCTGGCTGGACTTTGGCCGGGTGGAGAGACCATCCCTAAGACAGGGCATCTTTGGAGCAAGCCAAAAGGCCTCCTTCCCTTACGGGACACACCAAGCCCATCAGACCACCAACTTTGTGACTGGAAAAACGGGTGTTGGATGTGTTCACCTTCCCTTAAATCGTACAGGCAGAGAATCTGTCCCACCTCTTTATTCAGGGCGCTGGAGAAGAAAGCCACAGCCAAAGGGCACTGTCACCAATGATTGTGAAATCACACCCCTATCCCCACCCCACCCCCACCAGAGAAGGTGCATTTTTCTAACTCTTGGCAATTTCCAGGAGCAGATTTTTTCAAAATATGCACCAGTCAGAGGCTCGACCAGAGAAAGAAAATCTAATAGCAACATCCAATACGTCCAATTCCTCCTCCCCGTGGGTGCCTCACAGTCAGAGAGAGAGAAAAGAGAGAGAAAAGTGGATATGCCAGAAATAGATTTCACCAGAACAGCCACACGAAGGAAGACGTGCGTTTTGCTCAACTGGGGCGAATGACAACCCTCCACGGACTATTCGGCCAAATCCTCTCTCTGCAGTGCCGTTGCAATGAAACACAGCCCACTTTGCTATCTGGGTGGTATTCCTTGCTTGGCAAGCGAGCCATGGGGAAAGCAGGAACGTGACTTTGAATAGAACCTTGTTTTGAGCAAAAAGCACCACCAAGAATCACCAACATACGCCCACCCCATAAATTCAATGTCTCACATCCCGTGGGGAGATGTGTGCCGTTTCCACACTGAATGTTCAGGCAGACGTGTCTCTGGAAGGCCTTCCAGGAAACCAAAACCCACGCACGTCACATTCAGAGGGTCCTCATCACCCCAGTCCCTCCTAAACATTCCAGAAAACAGAAAGGAGGCCGGGCGCAGTGGCTCACCCCTGTAATCTCAGCACTTTGGGAGGCCGAGGCGGGTGGATCATCTGAGGTCAGGAGTTCAAGACCAGCCGGGCCAACATGGCGAAACCCCGTCTCTACTAAAAAATACAAAAATTATCTGGGAATGGTGGTGGGCGCCTGTCATCCCAGTTACTCAGGAGGCTGAGGCAGGAGAATCGCTTGAAGCCGGGAGGCAGAGGATGCAGTGAGCTGGGATTGCACCGCTGCACTCCAGCCTGGGTGACAGAGTGAGACTTCATGAAAGAAAGGAAGAAAGAGAGAGAGAGAGAAAGAAAGAAAGAAAGAAAGAAAGAAAGAAAGAAAGAAAGAAAGAAAGAAAGAAAGAAAGAAAGAAAGAAAGAAAAGAAAGAAAGAAAGAAAGAGAGAAAGAAAGAAAGAGAGAGAGAGAGAAAGAAGGAAGGAAGGAAGGAAGGAAGGAAGGAAGGAAGGAAGGAAGGAAGGAAGGGAAGGGAGAGAGAAGAGGGTGTTGGCAGTGAGAACTGGTCACAGCCCAAGCTGAATTTCTTATTTCCTTCCATCCCGGGGTTTCAGGGAGAAAGAAGCAGCTAGCATACACGTACCCCACACTCATTCGGGGACCACTCACCCACCTACAGAAAGTCACCCAACTTCTCTCACAGGAGAAAAGCCAGAGACAGGCGGTCTCAACAGACACTCGTGTCGCACCCACACAGTTCTCTGCGTTTGATCTGCTTCGGGGACCCATTTGTGAGGGTGAAACTTGGCTCTCTTTCCATATTAAATCAAAATGAAACCGTCCCCCCACAGTTGAGAGTAAGTAGCTCCCTTTTAAAAGTTCAGATTCAGGCCAGGTGCACTGTGGCTCACGCCTGTAATCCCAGCACTTTGGGAGGGACAAAGCGGGCAGATCAACCTGAGGTCAGGAGTTCGAGACCAGCCGGGCCAACACTGCAAAACCCCATCTCTACTAAAAATACAAAAAAGTTAGCCAGGCCTGGTGGCAGGTGCCTGTAATCCCAGCTACTTGGCAAGCTGGAAACCCTGTGTCTACTAAAAATACAAAAAAATTAGCCAGGCCTGGTGGCAGGTGCCTGTAATCCCAGCTACTTGGGAGGCTGGAAACCCTTTGTCTACTAAAAATACAAAAAAGTTAGCCAGGCCTGGTGGCAGGTGCCTGTAATCCCAGCTACTCGGGAGGCTGAGGCAGGAGAATGGCTTGAACCCGGGAGGCGGAGGTTGCAGTGAGCCGAGATGGTGCCATTGCACTCCAGCCTGGGGGACAAGATTGAAACTCCGTCTCTAAAAAGAAACATTCAGATTCTACAGGGACCAGGTATATGTCTTTCTACTCACTTGGAGTGAGCTTTTTGTTAGGAGGAAACGACAGACTGTTATGTTTCGGTTTTTGAAAATTACTCAGCCTTTTTGGTAAAAAAAAAAAAAAAAAAATTTAGGGCTGTACATATCTTACCAACGAGGGTTACATACTCTGATGAATGAATCTACTTCCCAAAGATTCAAAATGCAATTCTTCTTTTCGATAAAAATTTCAGCCTAACTATAAAAGCCTCCCTCTCTTTTTTTTAAAATTTCCAGCTTAAAAAAAAAAAAATGCGTGAATGCGGCAAACTCTCTAATACCGTTAATATCTGGGGAAAAAGAAGTTGCCAAGTGATTTAAAAATACCGAATTTGCATTCTTTCTCTCTCTCTCGGTCATTTTACAGCGGTTCTAACATTTTGACATAAAAAATGTTGAAGGAGACTTTTGGATTGTATAAAGAATATCAGAAGATACAAATGAGACGGGTTCAAATGGATCTACAGTTCAGTTCAGCGACAAGATAGAAAGTGTTATATGGAAGAAATAAAAAAGTTTTTTTTTCTTTTTTTTTTTTTTTCAGCACGTGGGCTCTGCGCTCTCTCCCCCTGGGACCCTGCACCTCCTTCCATGCAAATGTGTTACGGAAATAAGAGAGTTGACCATTGAATGTTAGTAAATGTTGGGAGAAGATAGTTTCTCTCTGGGCAGGCCGCGGTAACTAATGCAAATGATGGAGATGGACCTTCTTGGAGGTCATCAAACCAACCAGAACAGGCAACGTGGATCTCTCAAAATCTGGCGGCAGAACTCTGAATGTTTTCGGTTAGGTCATTTCAAGCAACTGTCCAGGCCATGCCAGCTGTGACGACAAGTTGCTATCTGCTGTTTATAAAACTGGGGGCACGTTGGGAGGCCGAGGCGGGCAGATCACCTGAGGTCAGGAGTTCAAGACCAGCCTGGCCAACACGGTGAAACCCCGTCTCTAGTAAAAATCAAAAAAATTAGCCGGGCGTGGTGGTGGGTGCCTGTAGTCCCAGCTACTCAGGAGGCTTAGGCAGGAGAATCGCCTGAACCCGGGAGGTGGAGGTTGCAGTGAGCCGAGATTGTGTCACTGCACTCCAGCCTGGGCTAGGAAGCAAGTCTCTGTCTCAAAAAAAAAAAAAAAAAAAGAAACAAACAAAAGAACAAACTGGGGGAATGCAGAAGTTGGAGAAGGGGAGAAAGAAAAGCTGGAACCGCCTACATCTGCAAAAACTTTAAAACTCTCTGGATCTCTCCGTAGCTTTTACGCTTCCCAACCAGAAACAGTTCAGGTACCAAACTGACATCTTGGCACCACCCTACTCTCTTTTATCCCCTTCAGACACACAACCACACTCCCACCGCGCCCAGGGTAATCTCTACACCCGTTGATCTTTGCAAAAGGGGCCCTCAGGGGCCAGGCGGCCAGTGCTGAACAAGAGGTAAATGCCTTTTACACGTTGGACGCTGACGGGGTCAAGAGTGCACGGCTATTTTTTTTTTAATCTATAATATTTATAATATTGCACTTCATTCCATGTCACTAAAGTTAATGCTGCATCAGTATTACACCTGCCAACCACGCGTCCGTCTCTTATGCAAGTCATTTGCGTCTGAATTCTGTAACACAGCAAAAAAAAAAAACCAATCCAAAACAAAACAAAACCCAATTTGGGAATCAAATACTGGAAAAGTTATAAAGTCTCCTGTTCTATGCCACAAGGCATCCCAACTGTCTCCGGTGCTGCGGGGCCAGACGTGTACACGAGTATCATGGTCCTCATTCAGGTCCCCGGAACGTGGGAGTCTCAACGTGGAAGGTTCGGTTCTCCCTCCCCTCCCTTTCCAAGCCCCCCGTTCACGTCCTCAGCCTCAGCCAGAGAACTATTTCCTTATTGCTGCCTGGGAGGCTGGGGGGAGCGGTGGAGGAGAGCGCGGCCCCTGCCTCCTGGGATTCCAAAGTCCACATTCAAATCCACACCCGTTCCGCAGCCTCTTGGGATGAAGGAAGGAGCGTGGTAGTAAAGAAATTCGTTGGCAACGAAGAAATGGCATTTTCATCGGAGACCAGCCCCGGGATCTTTGCAGTTTCATAGAATCTAGGGATCTTCCAAACGTGTGTAGTTAGTTAACCGCATGCATAGGGTATAGCAGAGGAAGACGCAGCGAGGCGGGGGTTTACCCTTCTCCAGGGTCCCAGGACGCAGGGGCAGCCTTGGAGAGGCCCGGGCTGGGCGCAGGGCCGCTCACCCGCTCCGCCTTCCGCACCATCTCCGCGAGGGTCTGGCTGGGTCGTGCGTGGACGGTCCCGGGAGCCCCCTCCTCAGGCCTCTTGCAGGAGTTCCCGGGGTGCCCGGAGGAGCACGGTGGCCGCGGAAGAAGCTCCAGACAGGGTTGAGTGCAGGACGCGCTGTGCAGGCGGGACGCGCGGAGCCCGGGAGTCCGAGCGCGCGGGGGCTGCGCGGCGGGTCAGAGCCCCAGGGCTTCCGCGTGCTTCCGCGCCTTGAGCCGCAGGTCGGCGATGCTGGAATTCTTGCTGTTGCTTTTGGCGGCGGCGGCGACCACCGCGGCGGCCGAGGCGGACTCGGCCAGCGACGCGATGGGCAGCCCGAAGGGCGGCGGGGGGAACATCAGGTAGGGCGCGTGCGCCGCCAGGTGCGGGTGCAGGTGCGGGTGCGCGTGGGCCACGCCTTCCAGCTGCAGCTGAGCCTGGACCTGCAGGAGCGGGCCCGAAGGGGTGAGGGCGCAGGATGGGGACTGGGGAGCCTGCTCCGCCCCGCGCCCCCGGAAACCCCCAACGTGCCTCTTTTCCCCTAGGGAGCGTCGCCCCTTCTCCAGCCCTGGAGACCACCCCACACCCGACTGTCCTCCTTCCCCCTGGCCCAGAATCGGCGCTGCCACTGGATGCATCGGGGCGAGCCAGGCCAGGGGAATCCGAACAGCTCCCTGCAAAACGCATGGGAGTGGGGTCCACATCTGGAACGCCCTCGGGGCGGCTCCAGATCCGCTCTCTTTGCAGGGATTCAGGGACTTCGGCTCACAACGTTCTCTCTCCCAGCCAGTCCCCAGTAACCTCTCCCGGGGACACCAGGTCCCCAAGCCTCTCCCGGGGACACTAGGTCCCCAAGCCTCTCCCGGGTCACCATGTGTCCAAGCCTCTCACGGGTCACCAGGTTTCCAAGTCTCTCCTGGACACCAGGTCCCCAAGGCTTTCCCGGGACACCAGGTCCCCAAGGCTCTCCCAGGACACCAGGTCCCCAAGGCTGTCCCAGGACACCAGGTCCCCAAGGCTCTCCCTGGAATACCAGGTCCCCAAGCTTTTCCCGGGGACACCAGGTCCCCAAGGCTCCGGTGCGCAAAGCCAGGGATGCGGACCCCCCTCCTTCGGGCCTGGGCCAGGGAGAGCTGGAGAGCTAGCGGCCACCGGCGCTCGGGGTCCATTTCTGAGTTGTTCATTTATGATTTATACGTTTATACCTTTCGCTCCCCACCGCCACCCCCCAAGCCCCTGCGCCCTCGGCCAGCTGAGGCTGCAGTCAGAGGGCTAGGACCTCCGGCCCTTCGCCAAACACGCGCCCACATACAAACCCCAGCCTGTCCCTTTGGAATAAAACGGTGAAGAACGGAGGCCACGCGTCTGCCCTGCCAGAGCCCTCCCAACCCCATTCCGCCCGCGCATGCACTCTCGACCCCCAAATTAGGGATCGAAGGGGCAAGGGGCGCCGCAGCAGCCGGGTGCTGAGCTGCGTTCAGGCAGGGCGCACGTGGGCGCTGCGCTCTCTCCTCCTAGGACGCTGCACCTCCTTCCACGGAGCTCCCCACTTCCCCCCATCCCATCCCCCCCACTAAGCCAGAGCAGAGAGCGGCATCCTGGGGAAGCTTGGGCGACCGACCCCCTACTCCCTGGAAGCCCCAAATCCACCCTGGGCACCCAAGCGCTTCTCACTCCAAAGTAAGTGGGGAGGTGAGTAGGGTGTCTCCAGCTCGGAGATGCAGAGACCAGGCCAGGGTCCAGGGGCCAGGCAGACGCCCCAGGCCCTTGGGGTGGTGGTGAAAAGGGAATGGGTGTCTGTCCCATCTCTGATATCCACGCGCAAGCATCCCGCCCTTCTTAACCAGGCACCAAGCCAGCTGGGGGTGCCTGACTAGGTGCACTTTTCACTCCTCTGGTTTTTGTCAGATTTCTGTTTGGGTTTGTGTGTGTTCACCTTCCCAAAAGTGGAGTTTTACAGCCTGATTTTTTTTTTTTTTTTTTTTTTTTGAGACGGAGTCTTGGAGTCTCACTCTGTCACCCAGACTGGAGTGCAGTGGTGCGATTTTGGCTCACCGCAACCTCCGCCTCCAAGGTTCAAGTGATTCTCGTGCCTCAGCCTCCCAAGTACCTGGGATCACAGGTGTGCGCCACCACGCCCGGC
The DNA here is from genome assembly GCF_009828535.3 of Hylobates moloch. Lineage (NCBI taxonomy): Eukaryota > Metazoa > Chordata > Mammalia > Primates > Hylobatidae > Hylobates > Hylobates moloch. The sequence continues at coordinate 981,999 of NW_026652321.1, forward strand.
TAAGTTTTGTGTTTTTAGTAGAGATGGGTTTTCACTGTGTTGGTCAGGCTGGTCTCAAACTCCTGACCTCAGGTGATCCACCTGACTCGGCCTCCCAAAGTGCTGGGATGAGAGGCGTGAGCCACGGCGCCCGGCCTAATTTTTGTATTTTTAATAGAGACGGGATTTCGTTAACTTGGCCAGGCTGATCTTGAACTCCTGATCTCAGGTGACGCACCGGCCTCAGCCCCCCAAAGTGCTGGGATGACAGGCGTGAGCCACCATGCCAGGCCCAGCCTGATTTAATATGTGCCAAGGTGCCTGTAAATGCCTCCTTGGAAAAGCCACTGCTTTTTTTCTGAGGGCCGGCTGAGAAGTCTGCAGGGGCGGGGAGGGACTAGGAGTGTCAGGATGGGGGAGCAAGTAGGGGAAAGGGGAGGGGAGCGGCGGGTCCCTAGGGATCTTCAGAGGAAGAACAACCGAGGTACCTGTTGGAAAGGCATCCGTAAGGCTCCCATGTTGACGTATGGTGCCACCCGGCAGGCGTCTAGGTGGTTGGCTGTGCCCAAGATGACACCTGTAGCAAAAGGTAGCAGGTGTCAGTGTGGTGGTCCTGGGTGCAGCCAGCACCTCGTCACCCCCCATCCCTCCTGGAGCAGGCTCCCCCAGCTTCAGGTCCCCCGAGTCCGGACACCCACCTTTATGCATCTGATTCTCTTGTTTGCGGCACTTGGCTCTCCGATTCTGGAACCAAACCTTGGGGAGAAGCAGAGAGAGATGTGGAGCCCTGCGAATCCAGCCCAACCTCCCCAGGGAGGACCCTTCCCATGACGATGAACCAAGCAGTTTGCACCTCTGGGAGCCGGGAGGTGACTGCTGGTGGGCGCCCAGACACTGACCGCCCCTCTGTCTCCAGCCCTGCATCACTGACTACCTAGTACTGAAAATTGGTTTTTTATTTTTTTATTTTTTTTTTGTTTTGTTGTGGTAGTGGTTGTTCTGAAATCGAGTCTTGCTCTGTCACCAGGGCTGGTGTGCAGTGGTGCAATCTCGCCTCACTTCAACCTCCACCTCCCAGGTTCAAGCGATTCTCCTGCCTCAGCCTCCCGAGTAGCTGGGATTACAGGTGCCCACCACCACGCCTGGCTAATTTCTGTATTTTCGTAGAGACGGGGTTTCGCCATGTTGGCCAGGCTGGTCTCGAACTCCTGACCTCAGGTGATCCACCCGCCTCAGCCTCCCAAAGTGCTGTGATTACAGGCGTGAGTCGCCGCACCCGGCCTAGAACTGAAAATTGGGTTTTGCTTTTTGGTTTTTGTTTTGTTTTGTTTTTGAGAGGGAGTCTCGCTCTCTCATCCAGGCTGGAGTGCAGTGGCACCATCTCCCCTCACTGCAACCTCCACCTCCCAGGTTCAAGCGATTCTCCTGCCTCAGCCTCCCAAGTAGCTGGCATTACAGGCGCCTGCCACCATGCCTGGCTAATTTTGTATTTTAGTAGAGACGGAGTTTCACTATACTGGCCAGACTGGCCTGGAACTCCTGACCTCAAGCGATCCACCCACCTGGGCCTCCCAAAGTGCTGGGATTAGAGGCGTGAGCCACCGTGCCTGGCCTTACAGCTTGGTTTTATACTTTTTTTCTTTTTTGAGACGTTGTCTCACTCTGTCGCCCAGGATGGAGTGCAGTGGCATGATCTCGGCTCACTGTAACCTCCACCTCCTAGGTTCAAGCAATTCTCCAGCCTCAGCCTCCAGAGTAGCTGGGATTACAGGCATGCGACACCACGCCTGGCTAATTTCTGTATTTTAGTAGAGACGGGGTTTCACCATGTTGGCCAGGCTGGTCTCGAACTCCTGACCTCAAGCAATCCAACCGCCTGGGCCTCCCAAAGTGCTGGGATTAGAGGCGTGAAGCACTGCACCTGACCTAGGACTAGAAATTGTTAAACCCTCCGTGCCCTGCCTAAGTGAGACCTGTGCGTTAACACTGATGAATTTAAGGTGAAAAAGTGAGTTCCGAGACAGTGCAAGTGGACTGTCGAACTTTCCAGCATTCTGTGTGGGCACCCCGCCCCCCAACTCCTGTAGACCCTGTAGGAGAACCCAGCTTTCCACCTTCAGGCTTTAGCCACGAAGGGAGAGGGAGAGCTGATGGCTAAAGAGTTCCAAATCCAGCCCCTTCTCCAATCTAGCTCTGGACACATCCAGCCCAGAAAATGTCTTTCCCTTCTCCACCTCCTCGGAAACCCTGGGGAGCTGAAGGCATCGCATTCATATTACCAAGAGTCATAAACATCCCGTAGAGGACCACCAAGGATTGCAGGCTTTGTGGTAGGAGCATTCTGCCCCTCCGAGGACTTCTGAGCCTTGGGGGAAGCTATCAAGAAGTTGAGTGCAATAGAGCAGGGGTTCCTCAGGAGGCTGGGGAGATTCACAGAGGCCTCATGTCAAGATTTGCGTGCAAATTCCGCCCCCTCTCACCTCCTACAAGCCCCCTCCGCCTTCCCAGTATTGACAATCTCTTCCTGCACAGACAGACCAGCTGGAGAATGCAGGGAGTTTAGCCTATGCCTTGTAAACCTGCACCCTGACCAACAAGGCAGTCGGTGCCCAAGAGAAATAATTCGTACAGAGACAGGCGTCGTCAGCCAAGGTGGTGAGTGAACAAGTCACTCCAGCTGCTGTGGGCAAAACACGTGCTCGGTCCCTCGGTGCGCAGCCACCCTCACGCACTGTGCACTGTGCCCCTATGAAAGGGAACCTCAGAAAACCCTCAGAGTTAGGGAGCACCCAGGAGTCTACACAACGCAACGTGAACTTGGTCTCGAACCCAAGACCGAGCCTCCCGCCCACCTTTCGGAAGTGGCTTTTCATTTCCAAAGTGGGTCCTGCCGGGCTGCAGCGCGCCTGGAAAACCTGATCCTGTTTCCCAGCAAAGTCATCCTCCCTCACTCCCCACCCCCCGCCTGCCAAAACGGCCACTGCGTGGGGCTGACATCGAACTTCACAAATAATTTCCAAAGCTGGCGCTTTCAGACCTCCACCTCCACTGACCGCCCAAGTGACGGCCGCTGTGTACCCCTCAACGGCCACCTGGACTCTCTGCCGTCTCCTCCAGGGTCCAGAAAGCAAGCCAGCCACCCAAAAGCCTCTGTGAGGCCATTTTTCAAAAAACAAAATCCTACTGAAACGTGGGAAGTCTCATTCACTCTCCCTTCAACACGGGGAGAGGAAAACCCTACTGAAACATGGAAAGCCCCATTCACTCTCCAACACGGGGAGAGGAAAATCCTACTGAAACGTGAAACATGGGAAGCCCCATTCACTCTCCCTTCAACACAGAGAGAAGAAAACCCTACTGAAAAATGAAACACGGGAAGCCCCATTCAGTCTCCCTTCAACACGGGGAGAGGAAAACCCTACTGAAACGTGAAACATGGGAAGCCCCATTCAGTCTCCCTTTAACACGGGGAGAGGAAAACCCTACTGAAACGTGGAAAGCCTCATTCACTCTCCCTTCAACACAGAGAGAGAGAAAACCCTACTGAAACGTGGGAACCCTCATTCACTCTCCCTTCAACACAGAGAGAAGAAAACCCTACTGAAAAATGAAACACGGGAAGCCCCATTCAGTCTCCCTTCAACACGGGGAGAGGAAAACCCTACTGAAACGTGGAAAGCCTCAGTTCACTCTCCCTTCAACACAGAGAGAGAGAAAACCCTACTGAAACGTGAAACATGGGAAGCCCCATTCAGTCTCCCTTTAACACGGGGAAAGGAAAAACCCTACTGAAACGTGGAAAGCCTCATTCACTCTCCCTTCAACACAGAGAGAGAGAAAACCCTACTGAAACGTGGGAACCCTCATTCACTCTCCCTTCAACACAGAGAGAAGAAAACCCTACTGAAAAATGAAACACGGGAAGCCCCATTCAGTCTCCCTTCAACACGGGGAGAGGAAAACCCTACTGAAACGCGGAAAGCCTCATTCACTCTCCAACACGGGGAGAGGATACCCTACTGAAACGTGGAAAGCCTCATTCACTCTCCAACACGGGGAGAGGATACCCTACTGAAACGTGGAATGGGAAACCTCATTCACTCTCCCTTCAACACAGAGAGAGAGAAAACCCTACTGAAACGTGGGAAACCTCATTCACTCTCCCTTCAACACGGGGAGACGAAAAAAAAAAAAAGATGATGAAGAATAAAAGTGATGAATTAGCCGCTGCGTTAAGCGCTAATAAATCAGTCTTGGAGTGATTCACGATCAATTCCAATTAAGCCTGAATACGGTAAGTGAAGTGTGTGACACTGGTTTAGACAGTTATTTCTTCATTAAACACCACTCACTGCTTTCTCTCACAAATGCCGTAATGCGATTTACTTTTGATTTCCATTACAGACAGTGAATAATGACATTTAATTTAGCTCTGCGCCATAAACCCAAAGATATTTGTTGTAATTAAATTACCGCCTGCCCCTCACCGCGGTCTCATAACTTTCGATTATAACCCTGACAGCTGGGTGATAGGACTTTGCAGGGCTACGCTAAAAATAAAAGGTTAATCAGGAACAGCTTCCATCGGATGCTCAATTTATTTACAGCAAATTTCCACAGTAAATTGAAACTCTATCCGCTAACAGCACGGGACAGGCTGTACTGAAAGACATTTTACCCAACAATTCACAAGAGCTGGGATTAAAATGTGGTTCGTTTTCTGTCCCTGCTCCTGTCCCTGTGTCCCCTCAAGTGTCACGACCTTCCACGGGACGTCTGTGTTTAATTGATTTTTATGACGACTCAAAGCCCCGCTTGCCTTTATTATACGATCATTTTCCCCGCGGCGATAGAGAATTATGTCTTTTATTCCATTCCCATGTTTGTTTTTATTATTATTTACCGTCGTTAAATTTTCATGCGACCCCTGAATCGATAACCCCTGGCTTCTCCCTGATTTGTCTTTAAAGGTGCTCTGGTCGGTAATAGACTACGGAAAGAAATAGTGTGGAATTAAATTACAAGTAATTTATTTTTATAGAAACAGTACATCAAGGGCTGGGATATATTACAGATTCCCAGGCACACAGACACCAGGAGATGACATACACTTGATGTCCCCTTTAGCGAAACTTTAATCTTTTCATTAATTTATATGGGGCAGTCCAATCTATCTTCTGAGAGAGGGGTGGACAGCGAGGAAACCCCTGTGTCTGATGCACACAGACGCCCTAAGGAGGGCAGTCCTTCCTCCCAGTCACCAGAGCCTCTCTCTGCCCCGACAGTACCGTTTTGGGGACCACAGCCCTCGGGAAAGACGCCTGGGGAGGCTTTATTTAACCCTAACCATCTCAGGGAGGCCTTTTAAAATGCAGCCACAGGGGAAGACGGAAGAGAATCAGGAGCTAAAATATACATATATATATCTTTTTAAATGAAAGAGCTTGTGAAACACTCTGCATCAAACGCATCTGTATCTTCATCTCCTAAGCAACATCGAT
>NW_026652321.1:1007478-1035003 GCF_009828535.3 Hylobates moloch
ATTGACCCCAGTGCCCAGGGGGTTGCATTGACCCCAGTGCCCAGGGGTGTTGCATTGACCCCAGTGCCCAGGGGGGTTGCATTGACCCCAATGCCCAGGGAGCTGACCCCTAGTGCGCGTGACAGCCGCGCAGTTGCAAAGGAAAAGCGAATCTCCGGATCCGGGACAGCTTCTTCTCGCCTTTGCACCCCTCGTGCAGAGACCACCTCACCCCTCTCCCCTAAAGCCCTTTCCCCTCTCTGACCGGAGCTTAAATTCTTTCCCTGTCCCTTTAAAGGTAGGCAGGAAACACCTAGTATTTGCGTGCTTGATCATGAGTTAGAAATTGAGGCAAGAACTTTTTCTACCACACACGTTTTTCGTTGCAAATTCAAGACGCTGTCGGCTGCAGGCGGAAGGCAGGGTCAGCACCTCTCTTGGCCTGTGCTGTGTACAAGCTGGAGCCTCTTATCTGCAGAGTGGGTGCATCTTATGAACTATTGCATTGCCAGTTTACAGCAGGCCGCTGCAGGCGGAAGGCAGGGTCAGCACCTCTCTTGGCCTGGGCTGTGTGCAGGCTGGAGCCTCTTATCCTGGCCTGGTTCCCCCCTTCCCTGAATTCCCCCCAACTCCCCGCAACAGGCCCAAAGCCTCTGGGAGTGCAGCAGGGCTGAGGCTGCAGGTCCCTGAGTTCCCCGACCTGAACTTGGTCCCAGCAAGATTTGCTTTTTATTTAGCCCTGGAGAGGCAGGCGGGACTGGGAAGCTCAAACACGCAGCTCAGGGGCTGCAGGAGGCGGCCAGAATCGGCCTCCCCATGGTGCGTCTTTGCTGGCAGGGAGCAGTTGGTGGTGGTGAAGTCTCTCCCCTTCTCTTTCCTCTCCCCAAGTGCAGAAGAGAAACGAGAGAGGAGACTCAGCAGCTGTTGCATCTGTTCTAGGATCTTGGAGGCGGGAGAGTTCCACTAGGGCGTCCAGGCGGCTGTCACTCCCATCCCCACGAAATGCAAAGCAGCCGTGCGTCCTGACCAGCCCTTTCTAGAATATGCATCTGCTTGGGGGGAAACACCAGGAACTCGCTTAGGGTGCCTGGGAGCAGGAATGAGCTCTGAGACTGCTCCATTTTATAAAATAAGCTGGCTTCTCGTATGTGAATTAGGTATATTTTAAGGAATACGTCATTTGCTCTCTCTCCTCTCTCTCTCCTCTCTCTCCTGTCTCTCTTTTCTCTCTCTCTCTCTATCTCTATCTCTTTTCTCTCTCTTCTGTCTTTTCTGTCTCTCTTTTCTTTCTCTCTCTTCTCTCTCCTCTCTCTTTCTCTCCCTTCTCTCTCTCTTTTCTCTCTCTGTTTTCTGTCCCTTCTTTCTCTCTCTTTTCTCTCTGTCTTTTCTCTCTTTTCTCTCCCTTCTCTCTCTCTGTTTTCTCTCTCTCTCTTTTCTCTCCCTTCTCTCTTTCTGTTTTCTCTCTGTCTTTTTTCTCTTTTCTCTCCCTTCTATCTCTCTGTTTTCTGTCTCTCTCTCTTTTCTCTCCCTTCTCTCTCTCTGTTTTCTGTCTCTCTCTCTCTCTTTTCTCTCTCTCATTTGCAACACCAAGGGAAAAAGAAGCCGTGAACGTTCAAATACTGAACACTTGATTTCCTTAACTCCCGAAAAGTATGGCTTTGATTATATTTTTTTCAGTTTTAGCTCCAACGAAGCTTCGCTCTCTGCAACCTAATGTATTTACTTTAAATCAAATTTCACGCCCAGAGCTCTTAATTGCAGAGCGGCGTTGGTACACGGGCCCTCTGGGACCTCCAGCCCTCCTGAGTGTGCAGAATCTAAGGCCCTCATCCCTTCCCCGCCCCCTACTCCACGCCCACCCCCACCTGCCAACTGGGACCTCCTGCTGGGTCCCCCAGCCAGGGAAGAAATACTTTCCAAGCAACACCCCTTCCGTGTGCCCCACTTTTTTTTTAAAAGCACATAATTCGAAAGGCAATTTCTATTAATAAAAAGCACGGAAGGGTGGGTATTAATGGTTTTTGACCCAGGTGCAGCCCCTTTAACAACCACCAACCCCTCCCCGCATATTAAATATGTATAAGCATCGATTTAGGGATTCAGAATTTTACAGACGCCTCAACACATTTCCTAGACGGGCTCTTGTTTGTTTTTCTCCCCCCCTCCCCTTTTAAATTTAGAAACCTGGATTTGTACTCCCTCCGACGCTGTTTATTGATTTATGCAAACATCCACCTTGCCCGCGTGAAGCTAATAGATTTTCATTAAAGTGAGCTTTGTCAGTCTGGCTCGTGAATGGCTGAGATTGATCCAGCGGACAAGCACAACCTCTATAATATTTAAAAAGGTCCTGGTTAGCTTTTCCTTCTCTCTAGAGGCCTGGCTGACCATATGTGTCTAAGGACCCGCTTTGGGAATGTATAACTTTGTTTTTGAGTGGCTTTTTTGGGGTGTTGTTGCTGTTCGTTTCATTTTATCTCACTTTTTCTTCAAGTCCTAGTACATATGTGTGTGCGTGAGGGAGGGGGTGTCACTGAAATACCGCACAATATGCAAACTTGCAATTTTTAAAGTAAAACTTCCTAGGAGAAAACGTTGTGTGCTTTTTCTCGGGAACCTTCTGTGGAATTTGCTTCTCTCTCTCTCTCTCTAACCTTCTGTGGAATTTGCTTTTTTTCTCTCTCTCTCTTTCTCTCTCTCTCACCTTCTGTGGAATTTGTTTCTCCCTCTCTCTCTCTTTCTGTCTCTCTCTCTCTCTCTCACCTTCTGTGGAATTTGTTTCTCTCTCTCTCTCTCTCTTCTAAACCTCGACATGTACTTTGCAACATATGGTGGGCATTAAACCCCTTTCCTTTCGGATTTCATCACAGGGCCTCTATGTTTTATTTAAGAAAACTCTTATTTGTTTAAGAAAAACGTTATTTTTTTCAGGGAGCAAAGACGTTTGTCACGAAGAACACAAACAAGGGGCGCCCCCCCCTCGCCAGGAATAAATCCAGCCCCCTTTCTGCGGTCATTAATGTTTTGGGGAATACATCTTGGAGGTGTATTTCGATTTTCATTTCCACTTTTGGCACGGTCCTCCGCAAGGGGACAGAAGAAGAACTTGTCCTTCCTTCCTCCTGCCCGTGCCCCAGACACGAGATTCGCGTCCCCAGGACGCACTGGCTTAAGACATTGGCGGGACTCCCAAACAGGCTCCCAATTTTGGCCACAACTCTCCAATGTCAAAACGCAGATGAAAGGAACGAAGACACCCACCGCGCAGGGCCAGGAAGAGGCACACTTTGCTTCCCAAGACCAGAAGCTTCGGCAGAACGCGAATGGCACCCAGGGGCGCGGCGGGGACATGGGGAAGCCCCCGAGCCTCCGGGGCGCGAGGAGCGCGCACAGGGCGCTGTGCCTGGTTTACAGCCTTCCTCCCCGGCTGAGGCCTGACGTGGGGACCTGACTCTTGGGTAGGGCCAGCGCCGGGAAGAACGCGCGCGTGTCCACCTGCCCCGATCCCCCAGAGGTTTCCCATCGCCCCCATCCCCCCAACACCAAGGAACGCGAGGATTCCCTGAGGTGGGGACCTGACTCTTGGGTAGGGCCAGCGCCGGGGAGACCAGGTCTTGGACAGCTCAGAGCGCGCGTGTCCACCTGCCCCGATCCCCCAGAGGTTTCCCATTCCACCTGCCCCAAGCCCCCAGAGGTTTCCCATCGCCCCCATCCCCCCAACACCAAGGAACGCGAGCATCACCTGTCCGGTGGAATCGGCCCCGCGCAGTCTCTCCATCCTTTCCCTTCCACTTCCAGAAGCTGTGTCTTTGGAAACATATTCCAGGACAGAAACTTTGCCTTCTCTAGGAGCAGGCATGAATTAATTGCCTAATTTGTGCAGCAGACCTGGCCGCCTCCTCCCCATCGTCCTGCCTCCCGGGGCTGCCCTGGAACCGAACTTCCGCGGGGACCAGGCCCAAGTCCTGACCAAGCGCAGCTTTTGGAGAGACAGCTCGACCCCGCGGGTGAGCGCAGGGGCTGTGGGGCCCCCAGGTGCCTGGAACCCCCCCCCCACCCTCCCCAGCCCCAGACTCCTGGGCGCTCCTGGACCAGCCCGCGAGGCCACGACCCGAGGGGTCCCCCACGGTGCCCGGACTGGGGGCGCTTATCCCTGCTCAGGGCCTCGGTGGGTGGGTGGGGGGGCTCGCCTTGCGTCTCTCCGGGGGACCCTTCGTCCCACCCCACTAATGAGGCGCCCGCGCTGACCGCCCAAGGCTGCCTGTGGGGGAGCCGGGAATGCGCCCTGGTCATGCCCTGCGCGCATTGGGAAACTTGGCCCGCGGTGGCTGGGAAGGCAGGAGCGCAGAGCGCGCGGGGTCTCCAGGCAGGAGCGTGCAGGGCAGGGATCTGGGGGAGGGATTTGGGGGAGGTCTGAGTGCAGCCTGGCTAATTGGGGAGCTCAGGCGCCCGCCCCGGCCGGAGTGCGGGGGAGGGGGCCCCGGGGCGAGGCAGGGGAGGGAGGTTTCCACCCGCAGCTCAGCCTCCTGGCCCGAGGCGAAGCTTGGGGCGAGAGACCTGAGCTCGACCCTGCTGGACTCTGGCCCGGAGCCCAGCTCTGAGCTCTGCACCGCCCCAAGCTTCTCCCCCGCAGCGCACGGAGCAGGGGGCGCACCCGGGGTAGGGGTGGGAGCGAGCGCCAGCCCAGCGACCCCTACACCCCCAGCCACGCAGGATAAACCACCCGAGCATGTCTGCTTCTGCAGGCGTGGGCAGGAGAGCTACTGTGTGCCACTGGCTGAGGGTCCCGGGGGATCTGAGCGGACAGCTGTCTGCATTGCTCACTCAGGGAGTCTAGCTCAGGGCACTTTGTCTGCTCCCCGCAGCTAAGAAAGCCCTGGGGTGTGTGGGGAGATACTGCAGGCAGGGGACTGCCCCGGGTTCACTTCATTCCTTCATCCATCATTCATTCATTCATCCATACATTCATTCATTCATTCATCCATCCATCCATTCATTCATCCATTCATTCATTGATTCATTCATTCATTCATTCATCCATTCATTCATTCATCCATTCACCCATTCATTCATTCATCCATTCACCCATTCATTCATTCATCCATTCACCCATTCATTCATTCATCCATTCATCCACCCAGCCATTCATTCATTCATTCATCCATTCATTCATTCATCCATTCATTCATTCATCCATTCATCCATTCTGCCATTCATTCATTCATTCATCCATCCATCCATTCATTCATTCATTCATTCATTCATTCTGCTGTGTGCCTGCTGGCCTCAGCTGTCAACCTGTCACGCCTGTTGAGTCTGCCTCCGTGACCCCGTGGCCCTGGGTCTGGCAGTGGGGAGGTGGGAGTGACTCCCACCCCTGTTTTCAGAGGAGTCACAGAGTTGCTGGGGTTGCAGGAGCTTGGCCAGGGGAGTTCTGAGACACCCAGGGCCTTCCCAGCAGGTCTGGGGTCTGTGTGGCAGTCAGGAAGGCAGCTGTCCAGGTTGGGAGTGAGGCCTGTTGCACCAGGGTGCAGTAAGGTGTCTTTGGGGGACATATTTTGGGGCCTCTAGGTCGTGACTTCAGGGCGCAGCCAGGTAGGACCAGGTAGACTGGGGTCTCCCGTGTGGCCAGGTTATTTGGGGACTCTGGGTCTCCAAGGACGAGAGGTCCTTCTGCACACAGGCCAAGATGTCCAGGGCTATGACAGCGTGGGTGTGTGAAGGGGACACAAAACATGAGAACGTGGGGGTCTGGAGGGGAGGTGACAACCTGGGGGTCCAGAGGGTACATGACACCATTGCGGTCTGGAGGGAGAGGCCATCATTTTGACACTCTGCAGCTTTTATTCTGCTCATTTGCTTTCCCCAAAATCCTTTCTGCTGCAAAATGGGCTGCACCCCTGTGTCCGCCAGAGGAAAAAGACTCACGAGGTCTGAAGGCATCACTGCCCCCAGGTAGGCGTCAGGACCAAGCCAGCTGTGAGAGGGTCCTGTTTGCAGATTCTGTGAGTAATGAAATAGTTCCTGGGCACTGTGGGAGATGGAATCACACCAGCCCCCATCCCCACCCCACCTCAGAAAAAGAGATATCCAGACCCTCATCCCCGGAAGCTGTGACTGTGTTACTTGGGGGGCCAAGGGAGCTTCGCCGTTTCAAAGTTTGCTGAAAAATTAATTTGCAAAAGGCAGATGAATAGGAGAGGTCAGGCGCGGTGGCTCATGCTTGCAATCCCAGAATTTTGGGATATTGAGGTGGGCGGATCACAAGGTCAGGCGTTCGAGACCAGCCTGGCCAACATGGTGAAACCCCGTCTCTACTAAAAATACAAAAATTAGTCGGGCGTGGTGGTGGCGCATGCCTGCAATCTCAGCTGCTCAGGAGGGTGAGGCAGGAGAATCGCTTGAACCCGGGAGGCAGACGTTGCAGTGAGCCGAGACCACGCCAGTGCACTCCAGCCTGAGCGACAGAGCAAGACACCAATTCAAAAAAAAAAAAAAAAAATAGGAGAAAACACATACACATTTATTTAACGTGTATACACAGGAGCCTTCAGAAGGAAGACCAAAAGATACGAGGGAAATTATCCATTTTTGTGCTTTGGTTTAACAAAGCCCTGCAGAAACAGGATTGCACAAAAAGGGCTTGATCTGTCTAATGGACTAAGTGGGGATATCGAGTCAGGCCTGTCTCTGTAGGATCTTCTTGGCCTCTCTGAGCAGCATTCCTTTCTTCTAGGTGTGGGCAGGGTCTTTTCTGAAATGGGGGTCTTAGGACCTTCAGTCAAACAATGTATGTCAGCAAATTTCCTTATGACTGGTTTTTATACAGATACAGTAGAGGGAAAGTTAGACTCTTATTTTTCGGTTTTATGGCTGGTTTTGGGGAAAAGGGGTTCCTGTTTCTAGGACCCATATGGGGGAAGAGAGGAATTCTTGCATCTCTGATGTCTTGGGGGAAAAAGAGCTCCTGTTTCTTTCTCTTTTTTTTTTTTTTTTTTTTTTTTTTTTTTTGAGACTGACTCTTGCTCTGTCACCCAGGCTGGAGTGCAGTGGTGCAATCTCAGCTCACTGCAACCTTCGCCTTCCGAGTTCAAGCGATTCTCCTGCGTCAGCCTCACCAGTAGCTGGAATTACAGGCACCTCTGCCACCACGCCCAGGAGTTTTTGTATTTTTACTAGAGACAGGGTTTCACCATGTTGGCCAGGCTGGTCTCAAACTCCTGACCTCAGGCGATCCGCCCACCTTGCTCTCCCAAAGTGCTGGGATTACAGGCGTGAGCCACCGTGCCTGGCTTGGGGGCTCCTGTTTCTAGGACCCATGTTGGGAAAGAGGGATTCTAGTTTCTATGATGTCTTTGGGGAAAAGAGGTTCTGATTTCTAAGAGCCATGTGGGGGGAAGAAAGATTCTAGTTTCTATGGTGGTGTCTCAGAGGAGAATGGGACTGAGAGGCACGAGGATAAGAGAAGGTCAAAGAGAAACATTTTGCCTCTCGGGCTGCTGACGAAGCCTTCATTAAGGTATCATTTTCTGAGCTTCAATACGACCTTGGATGGCAAAAGGGACTTTAAAGATGGGATTAAGTTTGCCAAACTTAAAATGGAGACATGATCCAGGTGGGTCCAATCTAATCACATGTGCTCTCCATAGCAAAGAACTTTCTGTGCCTGGAGTCAGAGAGACGAGGAGAAGACGGCATCAGGAGGGCTCCAAGCGTAGAGAAACTCAGCTTGCCCTTGCTACAGGGGCCCCAGGTGAAGGACCATGAGCACCTCCAAGACCAAAGCCAGGTCCTGCATTGGGAGCGTCAGTCCTACAACCCCAAGGAACTGAGTTTGGCAAACGACCTGCCTGAATGTGGACGTGGACCATTTCTTAGGACCCCCAGTCAGGGCCTACTGGGTGGATCCCGTAATTGTGGCCATAGGAGGCTCTGAGGAGGGGATGCAGCTGGTGACTCTGTGCCCGATGTCTGACCCGTGATGACCGTAGGATGATGAAGAGGTGCCATTTGGAGCCATTGCATTTGGGATCACTTGTTACAGCAGCAAGAAGAAACACATACACCCACTTAGACGAGCAACTGCTTGTCTTCCAGGCACACGAGCAGGAAATACAGAAGTAAATTCTCCGTTCTCACTGAGCTCCCGTCTTACTGGAGGACACAGCCAATGAGGAAGCACATCAGTCGAAAATCAGATACAATCTCACAAGACGGTAAGTGGACTGAAAGGCTGGGAATCTGACAGTGATTGGGGCCGGGTGAAGTGGCTCATGCCTGTAATCCCAGCACTTTGGGAGGCCGAGGTGGGAGGATCATTTGAACCCAGGAGTTTAAGACCAGCCCGGGCAACATAGTGAGACCCCCCTTCTCTACTAAAAATTAACCAGCCTTGGTGGCATGCACCTGTGGTCCCAGCTACTCAGGAGGCTGAGGTGGGAGGATCACTTGAGCCCAAGAGTTAAAGACCAGCCTGTGCAATATAGTGGGACCCTCCCTCTCTACTAGAAATTAGCCAGGCATGGTGCTGTGCACCTGTGGTCCCAGATACTTGGAAGGCTGAGGTGGGAAGATTGCTTGAGCCCAGGAGTTTAGCACCAGCCTGAGCAACATAATGAGACGCTCCCTCTCTACTAGAAATTAGCCAGGCATGGTAGCATGCACCTGTGGTCCCAGCTACTCAGGAGGCTGAGGTGGGAAGATTGCTCGAGCCCAAGAGGTTGAGGCTTCAGTGATTGTGATTGCACCACTGCACACCAGCCTCGGTGACAGAGCGAGATCCTGTCTCTAAATAGTGAAAGAGAGAAAGTGAGAGAGAGAAAGAGAGATGGAGGGAAAGAGAAAGAGATTGGGTGCAGGAGCTGTTTAGAAGGAGCTGGGAGTCAAGGATATGATGGAATACTGTCAGTCATAAAAAGGAATCAATTAATGGCATTTTTAGCAATCTGGATGGAACTGGAGACAATTATTCTAAGTAAAGTAACTCAGGAATGGAAAACCAAACATTGTACATTTTCACTCATAAGTGGGTGTTAAGCTATGAGGATGCAAAGGCATAAGAATGATACAATGGACTGGGCTGGGTGCGATGGCTCATGCCTGTAATCCCAGCACTTTGGGAGGCCAAGGCAGGTGGATCATGGGGTCAGGGGATCGAGACCATCCTGGCTAACACAGTGAAACCCTGTCTCTACTAAAAATACAAAAAACGAGCCAGGCGTGGTGGCAGGCACCTGTAATCCCAGCTACTCGGGAGGCTGAGGCAGGAGAATGGCATGAACCTGGGAGGCAGAGGTTGCAATGAGCCAAGGTTGCGCCACTGCACTCCAGCCTGGGCGACAGAGCAAGACTTTGTCTCAACAACAAAAGAATGATGCAATGAACTTGGGGGACTTGCAGTGAGCCAAGATCGCACCATTGCATTCCAGCCTGGGTGACAGGTGGAGAGTCCATCTCAAAAAAACAACAACAACAACAAAAAAGGATGCAATGGACTTTGGGGACTTGGGGGAAAGAGTGGGAAGGGAGTGAGGGATAAAAGACTATAAATTGGGTTTGGTGTATACTGCTCGGGTGATGGGTGCCCCAAAATCTCACCAATTGCCACTAAAGAAATTACTCATGTCAGCACAAAATGAACAATCACTGCAACAGATTAATGAAAATGTGTTGAGAGGGTCATTTATTAAAAGATTCAAATATTCTACTGAAATATTACAAATGTGTTCATCTCACTAATAACCAAAGAAACATATAGTGTTTATGGAAGGACTTCACTAATATTCATGATGCCATTGTTGACTTGATGGGTATATTATCTGTGGTCAATGAATGTCAACTATTGTTGTTAAAAAAAGAAAAAAGACGACCACCACCAACAACAAAAAAACACACACACAAAAAAAAAAAAGAAAAAAAAAGACTTTACTGATGTACTCATGTAACCATACACCAACTGTTCACAGCAACCTATGGAAATAATTTTTTTTATATAAAAAGAAAGAGTTGGAAGTTAAAGTGACATTTAGTGCAGAATCTTGGGGAAGTGAGGGAAGAGGTTATGAGACCCTGGAGGGAAGGGCATGATAAGCAGATAAAACAAGGACAGGAGAAATTCCAAACAAATCCATAATGAGATACCATCACACACCAGCAGAATCGCCATTATTAAAATGTCAAACAACAACAGATGTTGGTGATGATATGGAGAGAAGGCAACGCTGTACGCTGCCAGTGGGAATGTAAATTATTACAACCTCTATGGAAAATAGTATGGAGATTTTTCAAACAACCAAGAGTAGAACTAGTGTTCCAGCCAGCCATCCCCAGACAGGGTTTCTACCCAGAGGAAAAGAAGTCATTATATGTACTTGGATGTTGACCACAGCACCATTCACAATAGCAAGGGCATGGAATCAACCTCAGTGTACATCACTAATGTACAGGATTAAAAAAAAGTGGGCCAGGCATAGTGGCTCATACCTGTAATCCCAGCATTTTCAGAAGCCGGGGCAGGTGGATCACCTGAGGTCAGGAGTTTGAGACCAGCCTGGCCAACACAGTGAAACCCCATCTCTACTAAAAATACAAAAATTAGCCAGGCGTGGTGGCGGGCAGCTGCAATGCCAGCTACTCGGGAGACTGAGGCAGGAGAATCGCTTGAACCGAGGAGGCGGAGGCTGCAGTGACCTGAGGTTGCACCACTGCACTCCAGCCTCGGTGACAGAGTGATACTCCATCTCAAAATAACCCCAAAAAGCTACAAGTCAGGTATCTGCAAAATGCATGCCTTTCCACTGATAAAAACGATAACCAGGCCAAAGATAGTAATCCCAGCATCTTGGGAGGCTGAGGTAAGAGGATCGTTTAAGACCAGGAGTTTAGAACCGGCCTGGGCAACATAGGGAGTCCTCCATCTCTACAAAAAAAAAAAAAAAAAAAAAACATTAGCTGGATGTGGTGGTGGGCGCCTGTGGTCCCAGCTACTCGGGAGGCTGAGGCAGGAGGATCACAGGAACCCAGAAAGTCGAGGCTGCAGTAAGCTATGATTGCACCACTGCACTGCAGCCTGGGCAAGAGACAGGTCTGTAAAACCATAAAAATTGAAAAGCAGTAATAAAAAAAGAATAGATTAACGAGACGCAGAAACAAGTTCTCCAAAGTCAGCCTTCTCTCCTGTTTGAAAACCTCTCTTCCCCTCCCACCTGCCTGTACTGAAAACCTCCAAAACACTCATTTTTAGAGTGATCTATTTTTGTTTGCATATGAAATTCTGTTTAAAAAAAAAATGCCGGGGGCAGAAAATTTGGGCTCCTCTCGTTGTGGCTGGTGAATGACAAGAGAAGGAAGACGACCTCATTAAACTAGAGAATTGCTATAATTTCTTCATTTCGTTTCTGCCGACCGTGTGGCCCTGGGTTCTGTCGCCCCCAAGTGACTTTCACACACCGTCGTAGCATCCGAGGTGACAGCTTTGGATTAAGGAAGGAAGGTGCCTTCACAGCGTAAATCCCCCCACTTCGTGCCATAATCAAGTTTGGAACCACTGGGCGTTAAACGGCTGTTTAATGAGCTGCTGCTGAGGGCTGTCCTCAGTTGCAAATGAGACTTCTCTTGGTCCCTTTCGTGCACTTCTGAAAGTGCATAAAAGTGCATGAAATCAGGCCTGAGATTGGGGACAGCAGCTGAAAAAGAAGACACCAGAAATAAAAACAAACATTTCTGCAGAGGTTTGACCTAAGCCTTGGAAATCCGGAGAGATGCACGCTGGCCCGTGGCTTCCAAACCGAGCTGTTTTCCTGATCCTCTGGCAGAACTGCAGAGACCCTATAATATAGTTCAGCCCAGGCCGGGAGAGGCAGCTCACGCCTGTCATCTCAGCACTTTGGGAGGCTGAGGCAGGAGGATCACCTGAGGTCAGGAGTTCGAGACCAGCCTAGGCAACATGGTGAAACCCCGTCTCTATTAAAAATACAAAAATTAGCCAGGTATGGTGGCAGGTGCCTGTAGTCCCAGCTACTCGGAGGTGCTGAGGCAGGAGGATCACCTGAGCTTTGGGAGAGGTTGAGGCTGCAGTGAGCTGTGATTCTGCTATTGCACTCCAGCCTGGGGGACAGAGTGAGACCCTGTCTCAAATCATAGATAAATATATATATATATATGAAATATCTTCAGAGACTTGTCAGTAACCTGGGCGTCCTAAGATAATTGTCCTCTAGGCTGAAATATATATATAAATACATATATAATAAATATATTTAATGTGTAAATATATAAGATATGTTAGAAATTAAATCTATTATATATTGTAAATTAAATATATTATACATTAAATAAATTATATGTTATAAATATATAATATGTAAATAAATTATATAGTATAAATATACAATATATACATATATAAAATATTATATATCACAAATATATATTTCAGCCTAGAATATATATTATATCTAGAAAAAACAGAACAAACATTTGTATATATTACACAAACATATATTAGTCTAGAATTATATATATTATATATATAACATATATATTATATATAAGCCTGGAATTACATATATAATTATTATATATATACATACACATATATGCGTGTATACATGTAATATATACGATATATTATATATTATAATATATATTATGTATAATATACTATTATGTATTATAATATACTATATATGATATATAATATATACTATATATCATATATAGTATATATAATTATTCTATATAATATATACATAAGATAACATATAACTGTTATATCATATATATAACATATAGTATATATACTAAATATAATATAACACACAATTACTAGAAATTATTTATAATTATATATATACACACACATACATACAATATGTATGTGTGTGTGTATATACACACACATACATACAATATGTATGTGTGTGTATATACACACAATTATCTTAGGACGCCCAGGCTACTGACAAGCTTCTAAGAATATTTCATTAGGAGCTTCCCTCCAACCCCTAAGCCATTGCACTCCAGCCTGGGCAACAAGAGCAAAACTCCGTCTCAAAACAAACAAACAAACAAACGACAAAAAAAAAAAAACGGTGAGGGTTTTAAGTAGAATTCAGTCAGACCAGTAAGTATGTTGCAAAAAGGAAGCCTTCTGTCAGATAAAGAAATCCAGGCTGCTCAAAGGAAACCAGATTTTCACTGAAGTGATTGTGGAATATCATTAGCTGGGTATATTTTATCTTATTTTTATTATTTTTTAATAGAGACAGAGCCTTGCTCTGTTGCCCAGGCTGGAGTACAGTGGCGTGATCATGGCTCACTGCAGCCTCCAACTCCTGGGCTCAAGTCATCCTCCTGCCTCAGCCTCCCACGTAGCTGGGACTACAGGCATGCACCACCATGGCCTCCCACGTAGCTGGGACTACAGGCATGCACCACCATGCCTGGTTGAATTATTTAGTTTTGTAGAGATGGGGTCATGCTATGTTGCCCAGGCTGGAGTTCAGTGGCCTGATCATGGCTCACTGCAGCCTCCAAATCCTGGGTTCAAGTCATCCTCCTGCCTCAGCCTCCCAAGTAGCTGGGACTACAGGCATGCACCACCATTCCTGGTTCATTTTTTTTTTTTTTTTTTGAGACAGAGTCTCACTTTGTCGCCCAGGCTGGATTACCGTGACACAGTCTTGGCTCACTGCAACTTCCACCTCCTGGATTCAAGCAATCCTCCTTCCTCAGCCTCCTGAGTAGCTGGGATTACAGACGTGTGCCACCACGCCCAGCTAATTTTTATATTTTTAGTAGAGACGGGGTTTCACCATGTTGGTCAGGCAGGTCTTGAACTCCTGACCTCGTGATCCACCTGCCTCAGCCTCCCAAAGTGCTGGGATTACAGGCGTGAGCCACTGCACCTGGCCTAAATTTTTTATTTTTGTAGAAATGGGATCTGGCTCTGTTGCCCAGGCTGGAGTCCAGTGGCGTGATCATGGTTCAGTGCAGGCTTGAACTACTCGGCTCGAGCAGTCCCACTGCCTCAGCCTCCTGGGGAGCTGGGACTTTAGCCACACACCTGGCTAATGTTTTTGTTTACGTTTTGTAGAGATGAAGTCTTCCTATGTTGCCCAGGATGATCTCAAACTCCCATGCTCAAGCAGTCCTCCTGGTTCAGTCTCCCAAAGTGCTGGGATTAAACGTATGCAGCATTGCTCCCTGCAACTGGGTACATTTTGGAAATGTTTACACACTTCATTTTTTTTTTTTTTTTTTTTTTTGAGACAGAGTCTCACTCTGTCGCCCAGACCGGAGTGCAGTGGTGTGTTCTCAGCTCACTGAAACCTCTGCTTCCCGGGTTCAAGCAATTCTCCTGCCTCAGCCTCCTAAGCACACTTCATTTTTTAATTGACAGATAAAAATTGCATATGTTCAGGTGCACCACATAACTTTTTTTTTTTTTGCTTTTTTGTTTTTTTGTCTTTTGAGATGGAGTCTCGCTTCGTCACCCAGGCTGGAGTGCAGTGGCGCGATCTCGGCTCACTGCAACCTCCACCTCCCTGGTTCAAGAGATTCTCCTGCCTCAGCCTCCCGAGTAGCTGGGGGTTACAGGTGCCCACCACCATGCCTGGCTAATTTTTGTATTTTTAGTAGTGACGGGGTTTCACCATGTTGACCAGGCCGGACTTGAACACCTGACCTCAGGTAATTTGCCCACCTCAGCCTCCCAAAGCACTGAGATTGCAGGCATGAGCCACCATGCCTGGCCCCGTGTATGTTTTGATGTGTATAAATATTGTGGAACGGATACATTGAGCTAATTAACATCGGCCTTTGCTCACATACTTACCATTTTCCTTTGGTGAGAACAGCTGACATCTATTGTTATCTCTTTTTATTTTATTTTATTTTATTTTTGAGACAGTCTCGCTCCATCACCCAGGCTGGAGTGCAGTGGCGCGATCTCGGCTCAATGCAAGCTCTGCCTCTGGGGTTCACGCCATTCTCCTGCCTTAGCCTCCCAAGTAGCTGGGAGTACAGGTGCCCGCCACCACGCCCGGCTAATTTTTTTTGTATTTTTAGTAGAGACGGGGTTTCACCGTGTTAGCCAGGATGGTCTCGATCTCCTGACCTCATGATCCACCCGCCTCGGCCTCCCAAAGTGCTGGGATTACAGGCATGAGCCACTGCGCCAGGCTGCACATCTCATTTATAAACATTTGTAGATTAAATAAAGTGTGTGCCCATGTTTAGAAAACTGGCACTCTTGGCCGGGCATGGTGGTTCACGCCTGTCATCTCAGCACTTTGGGGGACTGAGGTGGGCGAATTATGAGCTCAGGAGTTCAAGACCAGCCTGGCCAACATGGTGGCCCGTCTCTACTAAATACACAAAAATTAGCCGGGTGTGGTGGCGGCTGCCTGTAATCCCAGCTACTCGGGAGGCTGAGGCAGGAGAATCGCTTGAACCCGGGGGGTAGAGGTAGCAATGAGCCGAGATTGTGCCTCTGTACTCCAGTCTGGCAATAGAGCAAGAAAAGAAAGAAAAGAAAGAAAGAAAGAAAGAAAGAAAGAAAGAAAGAAAGAAAGAAAGAAAGAAAGAAAGAAAGAGAAAGAAAGGAGAGAGAGAAGGAAGGAAGGAAGAAAGGAAGGAAAGAAAGAAAGGAAGGAAGGAAGGAAGGAAGGAAGGAAGGATGGAAGGGGAGAGAGACAGAATGAAAGAAAGAAAGAAGGAAGGAAAGAAAGAAAAGAAGGAAGGAAGGAAGGAAAGAGAAAGAAAGAAAGAAAGAGAAAGAAAGAAAAAAGAAAGAGAAAGAAAAAAGGAAGGAAAGAAAGAGAAAGAAAGAAGGAAGGAAAGAAAGAGGAAGAAAGAAAGAGAAAGAAAGAAAGAAAGAAAGAAAGAAAGAAAGAAAAAGAAGGAAAGAAAGAGAAAGAAAAGAAGGAAGGAAGGAAGGAAGGAAAGAAAGAAAGAAAAGAAGAAGGAAGGAAGGAAAGAAGGAAAAAAGAAAGAAAAGAAAAGGAAAGGAAACTGACATCCTTCATGCATTTGAATATCTACCCCTAAATATGCGCGCAAACTAGTGTCTGCAGAATTCGCCCTTGTGTCTGAAGCGGCTTCTTGGAGACTGTCCCTGCACGGCTGGACAGTCCACAACCCCCTCAATGTTAGTCCACCCCTCTTGGGTTTCTGAGGGATTCATCAGTTCCTGTGACTTCTAGTGACAGACTCGTTTGTAAAGCATGACTTTCCCCCTAACTGTCTGCTCTTAATCGTACGACAATCACCTCCATGGGGTTGGTACGTGGGTTGTAAGCAGGCTGACCTCACTGCGTTGCAGCTGCTGTCCCTGGCACGTGTAGAGGTTTGCAGAGAGGAGTCCAGAGCGGGTATCAGAGATCACCCCCTACACATGCAAAGAACCGCAGAAACAAGAAAATGCCCACACACGATAGTCAGTTCCAGAAAGACTTGGAGTTTGTCTTGCCAAGCTAGAGACAGCGGCAAAGCTTAGCACCTCTTGACACTGTAAGCTTTTAACCTAGTGAAATGGAACCAGCGTACAAGCTCTTGGTTATTATTATTGGTTATAGTCCTTGTTCCCTTCAGTGCTTGAAACACCTGTGAAGTTTTCAATACATTTGCGTTCAGCCACGTTCACAGCCTCCCCAGAGTGACACTCTGCGAATTTCAGGGGTGACGGTTGAAAAGCGAGAGGAGACAGGGTAACAAGCGAACGTCCTGTTCACTCTCTTGTCTCAGATGTTTGAATGATTCCAGCTGTCAGTGGAAACGTTAAGCTAATGATGCCAGGAAACGCATCTGAAACGTTGTTTAAATAACCGGAAAATCTATGCTGACCCACAGCCAATATCCATTTGCCCAAATTAAAGGAATCTGGAAATCAAACATCGTCAGGTAGGGGCAACGTGGGCTGGGATTTTGGAAACTCACCTGTAATCTTCTCTATAAACGTGGGACTGGAATGCAGAGAGTGTGGGTGGTGATGTGTGCAGGACAGCCTCAGGCTCCTTGGGGCAGGCCGCCGGGCGGACGCTCCCTCTCCTCACATCCCGGGGTATTCCTTGGGGTTCTCATTAGGACACAAGGAAATGTTTGCCAGTGAGGTGAAAGGGTGGGCTCTCTTTCCAAACAAGGTAAGCGATCCTTCTGCATCGTCCTTTGCTGTCTTGCTGCAAGAAGTAAGAGGCAACAGGGGTTGGTAGGGACCAGCCTTTGGGGAGTGTCACCCTTCCGACACCTTGATCCCAGGCTTCTGGCTTCTAGCACTGGGAGAGAATAAAATTCTGTGGTCTAACCTGCACCATGGGTGGCACTTTGTTTTGGGAACCAGAGTGGATTCATGCAGATGTTTGTATGTGCCCAGGGTGAACCCTTGAAGCAGAAAAATCCCCCCAGCCAAGGGTTTCCTGGAAGTAAGCCCCAGCGGAGACTCATCAAAGAGCAAGCAGTACCCGTCAGGCCTCTGAGTCCAAGCTAAGCCATCATATCCCCTGTGACCTGCAAGTACACATCCAGATGGCCTGAGGCAATTGAAGACCCACAAAAGAAGTGAAAATAGCCAGTTCCTGCCTTAACTGATGACGTTCCACCATTGTGATTTGTTCCTGCCCCACCCTAACTGATCAATTGACTTTGTGACAATATACACCCTCCCCGCCCCTTGTGATAATGGACTTTGTGATATTCCCCTGCCCTTCTGAATGTATTTTGTACAACACGCCCTCCCCACCCTTGAGAAGGTACTTTGTAATATCCTCTCTGCCCTTAAAAATCATTGTCATTTGCTTTGCTTCCATTTGTTATGTGTATTTCATGATCTGCCTTCTTTTTCTTCGAAGCAGGTTTGTCGGGCTATAACTGACATATCATACAATGCATCTATTTAAGGCACACAATTCAACAGGTTTCATTATATTCACAGAGTTGAGCAACGGGCATCAGAGTCACTTTTAGGATATCTTTATCACCCCCCAAAGAAGCTGAGTTGCCATCGTCAGACCCCTCCCTCTGTACTTCTCCCATCCTGGTTCCCTCAGTCCTAAGCAACTACTGATCCACCCTCCGCCCCAACAGATTTTCCTATTCTGGACATGTGATTCGCATGGAATTGTACAATCCATGGTCTCACTTTCCCCATTTTAATTTCGGAGAACACACACACATACCCCAGTCATTAAGACCAGCACCACGGCACGTACAATTTGGCCTTATTCCATCATCTTCCACAAAGCTCTGGCGATCAATTAAAAAGGCAGAATTGCAGAAATAGGGGTCTTACGTTGTACCCCAGAGGTGACGGAACTGGGTCTCTGTCAGATCCGGAGAAAATCTGCAGAGACCAACCACAGGCCACCCTGCCACCTCCAGCATTTAGTTTTTTAATTGGCCCTTCTATACGCCTTCGTTCCTTTTAATTTTGTCATTTTGCCCTTTCTGAATATTCTTTGTGGCACCTTTTAGAGGATAACACAGTCTCCCCCCTCAACGAAAAGGGTTTCTGTCCTTGTATGGTGCAGAGATGACAACACGATTTTTCTGTAATTCCAGTATGTTTTTTTGACCTGTATTCCCCAGGGAGTTGAAGGTGTGGCTGGTAAATGAGTTTACAATCCCCATGAGATCTGCATGAACCATAATTTCCGGGGAATATCAGGTCCACTGAGGGTGATTAACTGGTTTCCGCTTGGACAACTGGGTCACTGGAGAAGCTCAAAATGGGCTCCCAGGTTTGGGGGGCAGCAAGGGAGACACAGGGACACAAGTGTTCAATTCAATTGCTATAGATCTGCTCCCTCGATCCTGCAAAAGCTTCATTCCCTCCGAAGAAAATGAAGCATCTTCATCTTTGCCTCACAGGACAGGTGTCTGAGAGGAAGAAAGAAGCAATTGCCTGTCTCAGGAAAATCATCTCAATTTCTCTGTTCTTGAAATTGTCTTTCTCCTTCAAGAAAGAGATCTCTGGTCCTACCACCTGCAAAGACATGGGACAACTTTTCTGGGTGAAAGAGGAGAGAAATTCTCTGTATTTCATGCTTTCTCAGCCCCCAAAGAGCCACTAAAACTGGGAAGATCAAGAATACAAATAGAATTTTAAAAATAAAGAGGATGGACCGGGGGGCGGTGGCTCACGCCTCTCATCCCAGCACTTCGGGAGGCCGAGGCGGGCGGGTCACCTGAGGCTACCAGCTTGAGACCAGCCTGGCCAACATGGTGAAACCCTGTCTCTACTAAAAATAAAAATAAAATTAAAAAAAATCAGCTGGGTGTGGTGGTTCATGACTGCAGTCCCAGCTACTCAGGAGGCTGAGGCAGGAGAATTGCTCGAACCTGGAAGGCGGAGGTTGCAGTGAGCTGAGATTGCACCACTGCACTCCAGCCTGGGTGACGGAGCGAGACTCTGTCTCCAATAAATAAATAAATGAATAGGATCAGACATAAAGATAGCCAACCAGTAGCCTTCAGGGCTACTCTGCCTGTGGAGTAGCCATTCTTTTGTTCCTTCACTTTCTTAATCAACTTGCTTTCACTTAAAAAGAAGGAAAGAAGAAAAAGAAAGAAAGAAAGAAAAAGAAAGAAAGAAAGGAAAAGAAAGAAAGGAAGGAAGAGAGAGAGAAGGAAGAAAGAAAGAGAGAGAGAGGAAGGAAGGAAGGAACAAAGAAAGAAAGAAAGAAAGAAAGAGAAAGAAAGAAAGAGAAAGAAAGGAAGGAAAGAAGGAAGGAAGGAAGGAAAGAAATGGTACCCACATGTTATAACAAACCAGCCAAATCTTACACTAAAGTCCAGGCTCCTTCCACCAAAGGAGCTCCAGGGATGAAGACCAATTTACAAAAGTCACCTCCAAAAATCAGCCTCCATTCTAAGCAATCTTATCTTTAAATATCACCCCAGCACCTGTTTTGTTTGGTGTGGTTTTTCGTGTAAATTGGGAAACAAAATACCTTTCCTTTGTGTTTTAGCTGTTGTCATTATTTCCACCTAAAATGTCACCCTTCAGGATGCATGCATTTTTTATTTTTTATTTTTTTTATTTTTTGAGACAGAGTCTTGCTCTGTGGCCTAAGCTGGAGTGCAGTGGCGTGATCTTGGCTCACTGCAACCTCCACCTCCTGGGTTCAAGCAATTCTCCTGCCTCAGCCTCCCGAGTAGCTGGGATCACAGGTGTCCGCCACTACGCCCAGCTAATTTTTGTATTTTTAGTAGAGACGGGGTTTCACCATGTTAGCCAGGCTGGTCTTGAACTCCTGACCTCAAATGATCCACCCGCCTTGGCCTCCCAAAGTGCTGGGATGACAGGAGCCATTTGAGAGCTGAAAAGAATCATTGAGAAATACAGTCCTTTAAATTTCACCAAGGAAACGGACTCCCAGATATTTCTAAGATTTTGTACCTGATTAAAAGACACAATTAAGTTTCAGGCAGGTGGATCTCTTGAGGCCAGGGGTTCCAGACCAGCCTGGGCAACATAGCAAGACCCTTGTGTCTACAAAAAGTCAAAAAAAATCAGACTGGTGGCTCACACCTGTAATCCCAGTGCTTTGGGAGGCCAAGGCGGGCAGATCACGAGGTCATGAGATCAAAACCATCCTGGCTAATACGGTGAAACCCCGTCTCTACTAAAAATACAAAAAATTAGCTGGGTGTGGTAGCAGGTGCCTGTAGTCCCAGCTAGTGGGGAGGCTGAGGCAGGAGAATGGCGTGAACCCGGGAGGCGGAGCTTGCAGTGAGCTGAGATTGCGCCACTGCACTCCAGCCTGGGCGACAGAGTCAGGCTCTGTCTCAAAAAAAATAATAATAATAATTAGTCAAATGTGTAGGGTTTACCTGTAGTCCCAGCTCCTTGGCACGCTGAGGCAGGAGCATTGCTTGAGTCCAGGTGTTCGACAGTATAGTAAGTCATGCTCACACCACTGCCCTCCATGGTGGACAACAGCACAAGACCCTGTCTCTTTAAAAAAAAAAAAAAAAAAGAAGCACAATTATATGTGCAATGGAGGTGTCCTTAAATGTATCACTGTTTACATTTTTCCAGAATTTAGTACGCATTTCAGGAGGCCATTACAGGGCAACCTTAGCTTGGACCAATGACCCTAACCATGTTTTGGGGGACAATCCCTTTCTGAGTTGCATAGAACCACCCAGAGATGGTTTAAAAAAAAAAAGTTTCTCTGCTTAAAAAATAAAACTAGTGGCCAGGCGTGGTGGCTCAAGCCTGTAATCCCAGCACTTTGGGAGACCGAGGCACGTGGATCACAAGGTCAGGAGTTCGAGACCAGCCTGGCCAATATGGTGAAACCCCATCTCTACTAAAAATACAAAAATTAGCCAGGCGTGGTGGCACGTGCCTGTAATCCCAGCTACTCGGGAGGCTGAGGCAGGAGAATCACTTGAACCCGGGAGGCGGAGGTTGCAGCGAGCTGAGATCGTGCCACTGCACTCCAGCCTGGGAGACAGAGCAAGACTCTGTCTCAAAAAAAAAAAAAATAAATAAATAAAAATAAATAAATAAAAGGTAAAAAATAAAAATAAAAGTACCAAAAAAAGCGTACAAAGCACATTGTATGTTAACAGCTAAGGTTGTAATCTGTATTTCT
Source organism: Hylobates moloch (assembly GCF_009828535.3). NCBI lineage: Eukaryota > Metazoa > Chordata > Mammalia > Primates > Hylobatidae > Hylobates > Hylobates moloch. The sequence continues at coordinate 1,029,057 of NW_026652321.1, forward strand.
AAGGATATTATAGTAACAGTCTGTATTTTTGCTAAAAAGCACAGATAGAGAAAGAGAATACAAGTTCCTGGGAGCAGGGGATGAATGACAGGTGGGTAAAACCACGAGGGGGTTTATGGTCCCTGGAATCACCTAGTTCTGGGTGATCTGCAACTTGGTGGTGTAGCTCTGTGTTTAAACAGATCCCGACACCTCAGCCAACCCGGAATTTTAGGAATCATTCTGCAGTCTTGCAAGTCGTACAGGCAATGCACACTTCTTTCTCTCTCTTTATTTATTTATGTTTTCTTTTTTTCTGAAACTACGTCTCTGTCTCCCAGGCTGGAGTGCGATGGTGCGATCTCAGCTCACTGCAACCTCTGCCTCCCGGGTTCAAGCGATTCTCCTGCCTCAGCCTCCTGAGTAGCTGGATTACAGGCGTGAGCCACCTCGCCTGGCTAATTTTTGTGTTTTTAGTAGAGACGGGGTTTCACCATGTTGGCCAGGCTGGTCTCGAACTCCTGACCTCAGGTGATCCACCCGCCTCGGCCTCCCAAAGTGCTGGAATGACAGGTGTGTGCCAGCCTCTCCCTCATCCTGGCTGCAGCCTGAGAAGCGTGCACCCTTGTGCAAAGCCTGGGGAGGCGACAGTTTTATGTCCATCTATGCGTGTTGCCTGTGCGTGTAGCCACAACCAGACTCCGTGGAGTGCTGAGGGTCTGGCAAAAAAAAAAAAAAAAAAAACCTGCACCATCCAGCTGCCAAACAAAAGGGCCCAAGTAAATAAATAAAAAATAAAACTTGTGAAAAATCATCCTTGTTCACGTAGTTTTCCTAGGCCGGCTACAGCTGAGGGGCATATGTTACCACAGCAACTGTTTCTGAGCCGGGCTGTTTCTGCAGCCAGGGGGGTCTCGGGTGGACCAGCTGCCTGTGTGCAGCGAGCATCCAGCACCTGGGATCTGCCCCCCACATCAGCTGCGTCTCCTGAAATGTGTCAGAAAACATTATCAGGAGGGGAAGGCTGGTGGTTGCAGACTCCCGTAAATTTATAGATAATCAGGTCCTTAGTGGCAGCCCTAATGGCAGGAAGGGGTGGAAGGGGTGTGATTGGAGGTGGGCAGAGGTGGGGGGTGGGTCAGCAACCTGTACTTCGAGGGCAGAGCGGGATATTGAGACTCGCAGAGACAGGGAAGGTGTATGGAACTTTCAGCAATTTACATGCCATTTGAATGGACCTTCCTTGCAGTCCCCTGCCTTCCCTTTGCCAAATGCATTGAATTCCGTCACTGACAGAGATGCACAGACGGTGCACCCGTGGCTGCTGTGTGGAACTAAAACAATTTCTGCCCTGGATGTCGTGGGTTTGGGTGACTCTTTCAACTCAGAGCCAGCTGACCTAACACAGTACGTCTTCTTCTACAACACCAGGGTATGCTTAGCCGGTAAAATCATCTTTTCCAATCTGCAGAGGAAGATGAGTTATGTCCGGAAGGGTTGGGGCTGGAAATTTAGAAGGAAAAACGTGGGCTGTTCGTTTTAAATAATCTCCTCCCGTAGAAATGTCATAATAAAATAAAATAGTAGGTTGCAAACGCATCTATTTAAGTATCGAAGGAAACCCTTCCCCAATATTCATTTTGGGTAATTCCCATAGAGTTTAGCAGTTTTGTTATTTTAAAACACACACACAGCCCCCACCAAGTACAATTAAAGATGGTATTTGTACAACTGTGTTTTCGGATGCACTGTTTTTCACTACAACAAAACAATGTATCGAAATTTCCAAGGAATGTTTCAAACAGGGTGTACTGTATGTGAAATGCTTTCTCTGCAGCAAGAAACAGCCAGGAGGTGTCTTTCGGGTCCTAAAAGAAAGATGAAGACGTGGATAGTATTTAGAGAAGGCTATTTTTCTGGTTTTTCAACACAGGCCGAAGCTTGGGAGTTTGCGGTCGGGGGTTAAGAAGCTGGTTCCAGGGTTTGTTGTGGTTGATGATTTTTCTTTCAGCAGAATTCCTCCAGGAAACACCACCTGCCTTTTTAGTTGATTTTGATTGTAGGTGAAATGTCTAAGTCTTGAGGCTCTGTAATCTTGACCCTTTGGTGACTGATTCAAACAGTTGTTACCTGTAAAACGCCTGTAATCCCAGCACTTTGGGAGACTGAGGCGGGTGGATCACGAGGTCAGGAGTTCGAGACCAACCTGGCCAACATGGTGAAACCCCATCTCTAGTAAAAATACAAAAATTAGCTGGGCATGGTGGTGGGCACCTGTAATCCCACCTACTCGGGAGGCTGAGGCAGGAGAATCGCTTGAACCTGGGAGGCAGAGGTTGTGGTGAGCCGAGATCACGCCATTGCACTCTGGTCTGGTGACAGAGTGAGACTCTGCCTCAAAAAAAAAAAAAAGTCCAGCAGCTAGACAGAAACACAGATGACCCAGGGCTTTCCGGCGTGTAAAGGTGACAGGAGTCAAAGGCGACGAGGATTCTACACAGCCAGTCTCACCGGTCGTCTGACGCGGCCTAATCTGTGCGCGTGACAGCTTGGCGTCCACGTCTGAATTTATTTTTATTTTTTATTTTTTATTTTTTTTTGAGACGGAGTCTCACTCTGTCGCCCAGGCTGGAGTGCACTGGCTCGATCTCTGCTCACTGCAACCTCTGCCTCCCGGGTTCACGCCATTCTCCTGCCTCATCCTCCCGAGTAGCTGGGACTACAGGCGCCCACCACCACGCCCGGCTAATTTTTTATATTTTTAGTAGAGACGGGGTTTCACTGTGTTAGCCAGGATGGTCTCGATCTCCTGACCTCGTGATCAGCCCGCCTCAGCCTCCCAAAGTGCTGGGATTACAGGCGTGAGCCACCGCGCCCGGCCCCATGTCTAACTTTTACAGCAAAAAGCCATTGGTCAAACCCTGAGGCTTGGATGGTCACCTAAGGAAAGTTCTCACAGATTTTTATGTGCATAAGATACAGCAGTGCCGGGCACGCCAGCTCACACCTGTCATCCCAGCACTGTGGGAGGCCGAGTGGGGCAGATCACCTGAGGTCAGGAGTTCGAGACCAGTCTGGCCAACATGGTGAAACCCCGTCTCTACTAAAAATACAAAACAATTAGCTGGGCGTGGTGGCAGGTGCCTGTAATCCCAGCTACTCAGGAGGGTGAGGCAGGAGAATTTCTTGAACCATGATGGTGGAGGATGCAGTGAGCTGAGATCACGCCATTGCACTCCAGCCTGTATGACAGAGTGAGACTCCATCTCAAAAAAAAAAAAAAAAAAAGATACAACAGGACACAGAACGTATTTCTCTAACCAAGCACAGAAATATATTAATCTCGATAACTGATAGCGAGGAAAACAAATCATCCCGCGTAGCAGGTGGAATAATATCTCCCCCACACAAATAATTTCATCTGGAACCCAGGTTGGGGAACTTATTTGGAACTATGGTCTCTGCAGATATAGGTAGTTATAATGAGGTCATCCTGGAATAGGCTGGGCCCTAAATGCAATGACAGGTGTCTTTGTAAGAGACAGAAGAGGAGACACAGACACAGAGAAGGCCACGTGGAGATGGACGCAGAGACTGGAGTGATGGGGCCACAAGCCCAGGGATGCCTGGAGCCCCCAGGAGCTGGGAGAGGCAGGAAGGACCCTCCCCTAGAGCCTCCAGAGGGAGCACAGCCCTGAGACAGCTGCATCACACAGACTGCTGTTCTCCAGAGCTGGGAGAAGACGAATCTCTGCTGTTTTGACCTTCCCACTCTGAGGTCATGCTCATTTGTTCTGACAGCCCCAGGAACTCACACAAGCTTTTCTCCACCGTGGTTCTGAAGACAAACCACATCCCTGCCATTTTACTGCTTTTTCTTTTCTTTATTTCTTTCTTTTTTTTTTTTGAGACACAGTCTCACTCTGTCACCCAGGCTGGAGTGAAGTGGCACGATCTCGGCTCACCGCACCCTCCACCTCCTGGGTTCAAGCGATTCTCCTGCCTCAGCCTCCCAAGTAGCTGGGATTACAGGCATGCACCACCATGCCCGGCTAATTTTTGTATTTTTAATAGAGACAGGGTTTCACCATGTTGGCCAGGCTGGTCTCGAACTCCTGACTTCGGGTGAACCACTCACCTCAGGCTCCCAAAGTGCTGGGATAACAGGCGTGAGCCACCGCGCCCGGCTAGGCTGTTTGGACTCAGGTATTTTTTGCACTTTAGCACGCGTTGGAGGCTTAGGGGAAGGAGAGAGAGACGTGTAAATACATAATCTCACCGCTTCTCTGACAATGAGATTACAGGCACCTGCCACCACATCCAGCAGATTTTTGTATTTTTAGTAGAGAAGGAGTTTTACCATATTGGCCAGGATGGTCTTGAACCCCTGACGTCAGGTGATCCGCCCGCCTCAGCCTCCCAAAGTGCTGGGATTACAGGCGTGAGCCACTGTGCCCGGCCGTCGTTTGTTTTACTGTATAAAGTTAGTTTCATTTTGTTTTATCTTATTTGTGATTTTATTTTTTGTTTAAAATAAATGCATTTAAACATCTATTTGTATTTAACTGAGCGGCATGCAGTCTCTGAGGCTGCCTATTTTAAAACATGAACTACAGAACCAACGAATGGTAAGACTGAATACATAAAAACTCAGACCCAGATGAAGGAAGTGGCTTATAACCTCAGCAAAAATCCTGCCGACATGCTGCTAATTCCACATTTTTTCGCAATTATTCTTCACGGGTGGTGGGAGGCTGGTAACTTCTTTTTTCTCTGATTTTTTTGCTGAGGATGTTGGTCTCTTTTGGTGATGGGGCAGCGGAGGCTATAATATTCAAAGGCAAATGCATAGATTTCTGGCTGGTTGCGGTGGCTCACGCCTGTAATCCCAGCACTTTGGGAAGGCGAGGCGGGCGGATCATCTGAGGTCACGAGTTCGAGACCAGCCTGGCCAACATGGCGAAAACCCACCTCTGCTAAAAATACAAAAATTAGCCGGGTGTGACGGCGGGTGCCTGTAATCCCAGCTACTTGGGAGGCTGAGGCAGGAGAATCGCTTGAACCTTGGAGGCAGAGGTTACAGTGAGCCGAGATGGCACCACCGTTGCCAGGTTAGAAAAAAATACATTTTAGACAGCATAACTAGGTAAGATCGTCCATACCAGGTGTTAGCTTTGTAAGTTTACTGCAAACTGCAAGTAAACTTTCACAGGCTGCCCCAGTTCCCGCATGTGTGAAAAGAGGTGTTTCTTTCTCTTATAGCCATGGATCCTATTAAGTACAGTTGTTTTTTTTTTTTTTAAGAAGAAAATGCATTTGGTTCTCCATATATTCCTAACGTCAGAGAGAATTGTATCTGGGGCACAGTGGCCTAGAAAATCCATAAATCAGCATTCCAAAAGAGGGGCACGTCCTGCCTTGGACATGGAACAGAAATCAAAACAGACAAGGTCCACATCTGCAGGACGGGTATACCTTCCCCAGTTACAGGCCCCTGAGAGCGCCCCGTCTTAATAGCCGGAGACAGGGATGGAGGAGGGAGGTGGGGAGGAGCTGGGGCGCCCCCGTGCAGGGCAGAGTGTCAGCCCTGCAATTACTGTGGATTCCAGAATCCACCTCGGAGGGAGCACGGATGACTCATTCTCCCTGCAAGGCAAAGGCCTGTTATCACCCAGACCTTGCAGAGCTCAAGGGGGCAGGCGGCATGTCCTGCTACGGAGGGGTGCACAGAGGGGCCTGAGAGAACTCAAAGTCGGGGGAGAGAACGAGGGGTGTGTGGGAAGCGGGTCTCCGGGCGCACCTGCCCCTCATTAGGGTTTGCAGCTCAGTATCCTGGCAGGGCCCACATGTGGCCCAGGTGGGGGATGGTGTGAGCAGAGCAGGCCCACAGGGAGGGCAACAGCAGAGGCGTCTGGTCTACCTTGGGATGGGGGTGAGCGGACCCGGCTTTCCTGGGTCCCTCTGCACC